>NC_056743.1:381522652-381707652 GCF_019279795.1 Protopterus annectens | reverse complement strand
CTGACCTGGAGGAGACATGCCTCTGTCTTTATAGACCTGTAGGATGCATGAAGAAATCCATCCACCTACAGTGACCATGGAGATAGGTTTCTCCAAAAAGGGTTTATAGAAGGATACAAACAATTGATCAGACTTACGGAAATTTTTTGTCCTGTGTAAATAGAATCATAACTGTCTATGAACATCCAACATGTGGAGTTTGTATTCCATCTTGTTAGTAAAATTAGGAAAAAACACAGGCAAATTGATGGTCTGATTGATATTGGCTGGTGATGCTACCTTAGGAAGAAAGGATGGATTGGTTTGAAGGGAAACCCTATCTGTGTGAAAAATCATGTAAGGGATTTTGATGGACAAGGCCTGTAATTATGAAACTTTGTGCAGAGGTAATAGCCACCAGAAAAGCTGTTTTCCAAATTAAAAATTTCAGATCTGCAGTTGCGGCAGGCTCGAAAGGCAGAGTGACCAAAGCTTGAAGAACCACAGTAAGGTCCCACGGGGAACAGGATCTTTGACCGGGGGGGGGGGTAACAAAAAGCGTGCCTTTGATAAAGGCTTTACACAGTCTGGAAAAGGCTAAAGAGGCAGAATTCTCGCCCACATGAAAATGAGAAATGGCAGCCAACTGAACTTTGACAGCAGAAGAACTAGCTTCATGTTGAAAAATATCAGCTAGAAAATCAAGAATGGCAGAAATAGGAGCCGTGAAAGGGTCTAAATTCCTTTGAGAGGCCCAGAAAGAAAAACTTTTCCACTTGCTGCGATAAATCTTCCTGGTCGAACACTTATGAGCAGCTACCAAAATAGATCTAAATGAGGAGGATAGTCCAGGAGTCCTAGCAATCATGGTAACTGGAGCAGCCCAGCTGTGAGCTTCAGGCTGTCCAGACTCAGATGAGGCACCCCTGAAGGGTGTGAAATTAAACCTTAATGGGATCTAGGATCCAAGGTGGAGCCAGAAGTTGAGACCAAAGGAAGGGAAACCATACCCAACAAGGCCAGAATGGGGCAATGAGGATCACTTTGCTCCCCAGTCGATGAGCTTTCTGTAGAAACCTCTGAATGAGAGGTACTGGCGGGTAAGCATACAGAAGACCGGGAGGCCAAGCATGAACTAGAGAGTCTCTGGGGGACTCCGCCGGCAGGGGGTTCAGAGCAAAAACTTTCTGCACTTCGCGTTAGAAGGAGATGCAAAGAGATTGCAGTAAGGTTGACCCCACTCGCTGAAGATCTGTTCCGCTACTGACAGATTCAGAGACCACTCATAAGGCATCAGAATGGTCCAACTTAGCCTGTCTGCTAGGATGTTGGACAGTTCCGGAATGTGTGTTGCAATGAGAAAGTGACTGGTGGAGATCGCCCATTCCCACACTCTCATGGCCTCGCGACAAAGGGGGTACCTCCCTGTTTGTTGATATACCAGACCACTGACATGTTGTCTGACTGAATGGCAATTGTCCCCAGAGGAAGAAAGGCATGAAGGGCCTGCAACGCTAGAAGAACCACCCTCATCTCTATGACATTTACATGCAAGCTGGTCTCTATGGGGGACCACGGGCCTTGGACTGTCCTGCCTGAACATTGCCCCCCTACCACCCGAATTGGGAGGCATCTGTGGTTACTGTGGTTTGGCCCGGGGCTGGAACAAAGGATCGTCCCTTCAAAATGTCTTGAGAGCTCATCCACCATATGAGGGACGGCCAACAGACTCGACTGAGTTGAATTGGATGTCAATGGCAGTTCCAACAGGGACCATTGTACAGCTAGAGTCCACTGCAGAATTCTCATGTGTAACCGAGCACATGGGAGAAGAGTTATGGTCACCGCCATCGAGCCTAAGGCCCTCAACAATGACTCCGCCACTGGAAGATGACAATGGTAGGTCAGGGAGACATGCATCCTCAGGTTTTGAACTCTCTCCGAGGTCAGGAATATTTTGCACTGAAGAGTATCTATCCTGGCACCAATGTAGTTTATCACCTGTACAGGATCTAGGAAAGACTTAGATGCATTGATTGTGATCCCCAAATGCAGGGCAAGAGTCAAGGAATAATCCCTGGTTTGGGAAAGTAGACGACTGGTGGGAGCAGTGAAGAGCCAGTCCTCCAGGTACGGATAGACCTGAATCCCCTGAAGCCTCAGGTAAGCCGCTACCACCACCATCACTTTGGTAAACACCCTGGGGGCTGTGGTGAGACGAAATGGTAGGGCTCGAAATTGGTAATGATTGACTCCTAGCCAGAAGTGGAGGAACCTCCTGGAGCCTCTGTGCATTTTTATGTGATTGTAAGCATCCCGGAGGTCTAATGAGCACATCCAATCGCTCTCTTTCAGGTACGGCATGAAGTGCTATAATGTGACCATCTCTTTGGCAACTGACAGGTTCAGGGTAGAGATGTCCAGAACGAGCCTCAAGTCCCCCACTTTCTTTGGCAGCAAACAGAAGCTGGAGTAGAAGCCCGTTCTGGACTGATCTGGGGGGACGGTTTTGATGGCTCGTTTTTCTAGCAGCTTGGAAATTTCCTATGCTACTGCCTCCCTTTGCATGGGTGGTACATCCGGGAGGTGTCTGGGAGATATGGGAGAACCCACAAAGGGGATAGAGTATCCTCTGTATATGATTTGCAGCACCTGGCAGTCCATTGTTATGGACTCCCATGCTGCTGGGTGCAACGACAATCGTCCCCCAACTGCCTCAAGAGTAGAGCAGTCGGGCAACCCCTCAGGGTTGCTGCCCAGGTCTGTCTGAGAAAGGTTCTCAAGACCCAAAATTCAGCGGATCCCCTCTGCCTTTTGGTCGGCGTCCATTCTGTCCCCCTCTGCCTCTGGGGGAAGAAGAGCCTTGAGTGCCCCTGGAATACTGTGACTTCCGGAACCACATCTTCTTTTGCCCTCTCTGGTTCCAGGAAAAGGACCTTTGAGGGTTAGAGAAGCGGATCCCAATGGCAGACAGCGTCTTCCCGTCCTTCTCACTCTGGGCTAATGTTTCCTTGACGATCTTACCGAAGAGTGTAGAGCCATCATAAGGGGCAGTGGCAAACAATGCTTTGAAGTGTTCAGAAAACTGGCATAGCCTGAGCCAGGCGTTATGTCTTGTGGACATGCCGGACCCAGCTGACCTAGCCACTCCTTCTGTTGCATGGGAGAAGAGTTGCATGGACATGTTAAATACTGCTTTTAAAGTGGCCATCCTCACGGAGAACGAAGTCTTGTCCTCTTGCAACATGGACTTGGGGGAGACTCCTCCAGCTCCTTTACTATGTCGCGTTGGAGTCTGGTGATATGGGCCAAGTAGTTCAGCACCCTAATCGAAAAGGTAACTGAAGTGTACACCCACTTCCCTAGGCGGTTCATCTTCCATGACTCTCGGTCAGGAGGGTGGACTAAGGAACTCTTCTGCAGAAGTTCTTTCATAGTGGCTGCTGCTACCACCATGGCATCCAAGGGGGAGCCCTTATTCCAAGATGGCATATCTATGGGGGGGTTTAGGATTTTGTCAGGTCACTTCGGGATAGGTTCCATGGTGTCTGGTTCCTTCCCTGCCCGCGAAAAGACCAAATTCACCAAAGGATCCGTGGGTGGGACACCCAGGAAGTAGATAGGCCCATGCCAAAAGCCTCCAGGAACACAGGCTCATCAGAAGAAGGTTTGGGGCAGACCAACCTCCCTGCTGGTGCAGGATCTCCATGATGTCTCCAAAGGAGACATCCTCGGGAGGTGACCTTGGGGAACCCTCTCCATCATCTAAGTCCGTGTCCTTGGTGAGGGACTCGGGGGGAGTCCAAGTGCCTCCTCTAGCATGTATTCTTGCAAAGCACATCTCCGATTGGGCTCTCCAGGGGGACGCTCGCAAGCCATTTATTCCTTGGGGGGAACCGTCCGGGGCTCTTCAAGCACGGGCTATCCCTCTGGTATGACAATGGGGACCGTAGACAGACCTGAGGGGGTCTGGGAGGAGTCCTAGGGGCAGTCAGGGGTCTCGATCCAATGGCGAGAACCCTTTCTACCACATCGAATGCCGAAGGAGAGCGAACCTCCTGGGAAACCAATCATCCTCTGGTGACAACTTATGGCTACACTCTGTGCAGCGCTTGAAAACAAGCTTTTCAGCCATCCTAAACACTAGAAAGAGCGAACCTCCTGGGAAACCAATAAGGAGGTTGGTCTCCCCAGGTCCAATGCGAGAATTAGAGCCGGGCCCGAGGTGGACAAAGCTCCGAGAAAGCGAACCTGGCCTGACAAAGTCAGAGCTGATGAAAAAGGTTCCACTCCCTCGGATCCGACACCCAAGCTCCAGCTCAGAGATTGGCTTGGATCCGAGCTGGTCAGATCTGAAATGCTCCAAGCTGCTGTCTGTGTCAAGGAAGTAGGTACCGTTGGTGCGGACCCCCTGACCAAAGCCAACCTCGGATCCAAGTACTCTGAACCCGAAAGTCAGATTGGAGAAGGACAAATGGGTTGAAAGAGAGGAAGCGAGCTCCCCCCTCTGGGGGGGGGGGGCTGGCAAGACCCCCCATCTGGATCTGTGTACTGATAAATTGCCTCATCATCTTATCCAGATCCATATCTGACAAGAACTTCTGAAATCAGAGCCGAGGGGAGTCACAGATCCGTGATGTCTTACTCTTACTCTTTTCCCTAGTCTTTGACTCTCTCTCCCTCTCTCTACCTCTCTTCTGCTCTGCTACCACAGGCATTGGTACAAAAGGTTGAGTCCCAGCCTGATAGGGAGGAGAAGCCAGAGGAAGAGAGGAGGGAGAGGTGGCCACAGCAGCTGCTGTGACCGAAGCCGGAAATGAGGAAACAGAGTCGAAGGAGGAAAAAGACCTTTGAGGGCCAACTTGGATTTCCTATCCTTTAAGGCGCAGGGGTTGAAGCCCGCACAAATATTACAATCCACACACAGGTGGGCCACGCCCGAGCAAAAAACACACAGAGTGCGGCCATCCTCTGGTGACAACTCATGGCTACACTCTGTGCAGCACTTGAAAACAAGCTTTTCAGCCATCCCAAATACTAGAAAGATAGCCTTAGAAAAAAGACAGGCAAGTTCTTTCTAATTAACAAACACACACACACCCACTCACCACACTCGTCTACAGAAAACACTGAGGGGGAGGGGAAGCTACTACCTATACCACAAGAATAAACTACACTAACTAACCTAAAAAACACTAACACTTGACGCACCAAGCGAGGGGAGGAGAAAGGGGACCTATACTAACACTGAGAGAAATTTAAAAAAATTGTTTACTCACAAAAGGTTTTAAACCCACTGACTAGTTGGAGCTCAGAAGACATGATGCTGAAGCAATTCATGGCAAACGAGATCTGGGAAAGGAAGGCAGTGGAGGTGAATTATGGGTAAAGGGAGGAGTTTGGAGCTTAGAGCTGATGCTAGTAAATGTTGCAGGCTCCCGTCCAATACGGATCCGTAACCTACAGGTTGAAGACCAAATTAAGTAAACTACTTCAGATCCCATTTTCAGTGGAGGCCCTGGGAGAAAATCTCCATACAAAGAATTTATACATGAGGTTTTTAACAAGAAAGCAGTTTTTCAAATGGAGAATTATCACAGAACAGAGAAAAAAAGTTACATTATTTACCAATACAAGAATACTTAAGCTGATTAATTAATACATACCAGAGATGATTAATTATTGATACACAAATGGCTCAGAGTCATACCTCTCAGCCTGGAAACATCAAAAATCTGGATAAATGTCCATGAAAAGTAGGTACAACTGGCTGAAAATCAGGATGCTGATTAACATAAATTTTGCATACATAATCATGCAGCCCTGCCCACTCCAATGGGGTTGTGGGATACCAACATGAAGATTGAAGTCACTAAATAATAATACATAATGGCAGACATTTGGATTTCGGACCTCATATCTCTTAGAAAATACATAACAATGTTATTCTAGTAACTGACTCTACAGGATTAAATATTTAAAATATGTCCCTATTTTTGGGCCTTTGTTCCACCATTACTATCTGTCCCAAATAATCTCTTGTCATATTTGATGGTTCTTATTAAATTATATAAATTAGCTCCACTTTAAGCAAAAAAAAATGTGGCACCAATGTCTCTTTCACAGCAATGGCCAAAGCTGAAACAAAGTAAATGGTTTATGAACATATATATCATTCAAATCAGCAGATTTAAGCTCCAGCTATTAACAGCATGATTCAACATATTGAAAAAAAACAGCAATCCCTCTAAGGAATGGTTGAGGTGTTTGGCTGCAGGCAAAAAGGCAGTTTAAGTTCAGAAAATATAACACTACTGTTTCTCAAAACTCTTACACTATATTTTTTCTGCTGATCACATGTAAGAAAATGAACGGCTCCTAACAGCCAAAATGCATCTGCTCAGAATTCATTATACCCTGTGACAAGTCATAGGATCAAAGGACGTTACTAGGCTAATGGCCCTGGGGCCCTTCCAAGCCTAGCCAAGAGTTTATCCCAAAAAAGAAACCTCAGTCACCACCTGTTGCCCCTGACAATGAGGGACAAATTTGTAGTTTCCCATCCACTCAGCAAGGTTGTACTTGAAGAGGGTCAGCGAGGTGTTCTGTTTGACGTGTATGGGAAGTCTATTCAAGAGACGGGGCAGCCTCCGGGAGACAAACGTGTCTCTCCAGCAGGTTTTGTTGATGATGCATATTATATTCAGACCTTTTGAGCAGGTAGTGCATGAGGAGTTAGACTTATGGATAGGGAGCATCTCTAGTAGGGCAGGGTCCAAGGTTGCCTTGTAGGTGAGACACAGATCACCCCTGAGCAATTTGTATGATACTGAGTAGAGTGATAGTGATTTAGCCTGTCTGCATAGGACAGGTGTTGGAGGCCATGGATTCTCTTTGTGAGGTATTTCAGTGGCCTTTCCAGTTGGTGGAGATGTTTGGAGAGGTACATCCCAAACAGAGCATTATACTTAATTATTGGTCTAATGAGGGAGGCGTATAAAGTGGTAATAACCTCCTTTTTTACTGGATGCAATCCATTTACTTATGAGATGAACCAAGTAAAAGGGTTTTTTGACCACTGCCGCTACATGATGGTCAAATGTGAGGTTGTTATCAACCTGAGTGTCCAGGTCTCTCACCACAGGTTGTGTGCTTAGGGGGTTGCCGTTGATGTGGTAATCAATAGGGGTAGTGTTTTTGCTGAATGGTAAATTATACATTTTTTTTTGCATTCGGCTTGAGGCCATGACTTTGGCACAAGTCAGTTGCTGTGAGACCCTCTTGCAGTATGTTAACATCATTTGGGGAGTCAGTGACAGCACCCAACTTACAGTCGTCCACAATCATGGTCAGCCACAGGCCCTTTGTCTTTGCCTGGACTTCTGAGAAACAGATGTCAAACAGTAAGGGTCCTAACTCCACTAATGACAGGGCTGCTATCAGAGATGCAGGTGCCTATTTTGACTTTCAGGGTTCTGTCAGTGAGCCAGTTGGCCACCCACCTGACGAGACAGGGATTTACACCAAGTTGTGTTAGCTTTTTGATGATGCCTGAGTGGAGGATTGTGTCAAAGGCGTTTAGCAAGTCAAGGTAAGCTGCATGTACTGACTTTCCCTCATCCAGGGTCTTGGTGACAGTCTCAAAGAAGTCAACCAGGTTCAACAGGCAAGATCTGCCTTGACGAATCCAAACTGGGTGGGGTCAAGTGCTTGGAGATTGCCAATGTCCTTGTTCATGAGATCCATAGTAATAAGCTCCATGGCTTTACAGATCAGACTTGTCAAGCTAATGGGGCGATAGTTTCAGGGTCAGTAGTGGCACCACTTTTGTGCAAGGGGATGACAATGGCAGTTCTCCACTCTGCTGGAATGAAACCAGTACTTAGGCTGTGGTTGAATAGGGTGCTCAATGGAGAAGCCAGGTCTTGCTGGACATGGTGCAGAATACACCACGGAAGCTGTCTTCTTTGCCTTGGATAGGGCCTGTAACACTTGACCTACAGAGATGTGAGGTGCGAGACAAGTATCGGGGATGTCGAAAGGGCCTTTGGGGGGGGGTGACAGGCAGGTGAAGTTTGCACTGAACCTATCTGCTAGCAGGTTGGCTAAGTCAACAGGATCAGTGTAAGTGATAATGTTAAGTAATAATTCAGAACAAACCAGGGCTTTGACACAGAGGTTCCTGACATAACTGAAGAAGACTTTATGGTCTCCCTTTGTTATGGAGGTTAGTTTCGATTCATAATTTGTCTTGGAGGTTTTCACTAGTTATCTAATTTGCTTGTTGAGGCTAAGGAGGGAGTTTTTCCAATTTGGAATTTGTCCCCTTTTACCCTTGGACAACAGTTTCTTCCTTTTGTTGTAAAGCCTGTTGAGAGAGGATGCCCACCAAACAGGTTTGTGTTTCCTTGAGGGGTAGGTTTTAGCTCTATTGGGTATGGCTGAGTCCATGCAGTTGTACAGATGTTTGTGTACTGCACTGGTGCACTGTTCAGCATAGCTGTCTGCATCCTCTGAGGGGGCGGTTGTATGAAGCCACAAATACCCTCCCTTAGGAGGGTACGCAATGGGTAGGATTTGGTTCCCCTCCGTTTGTTGATAAAACAGATGACCGACATGTTGTCTGACTGAATAGCAACTGTCCCTGACAGGAGGAGGGATTGGAATGCTTGCCAATGCCAGAAGCACCACCCTCAGTTCTAGGACACTGAAATTCAAATTGGTCTCCACGGGGGACCAAGTGCCTTGGATTGTCTTTCCCTGAAAATGCCCCACCCCATCAGGGATGCATCCATGGTCACTATGGCTTTGGGCTGACAGGGCGAGAAGGGGGCGACTCCATAATTACTTTTCTGGCTTCGTCCACCAATTCAAGTCTTGTTTGCAGTGGTTTGTTATGAGGATTGGAAAAGACATAGGGTGTGTTAAAAGGGACCACTGTGATGCCAGGAGCCACTGTAGTAGTCTTATGAGTAGTCTTGCTAGAGGAACTATAGTAATCGTTGCAGCTATTGATCCTAGTAGTTGAAGGACTGCAAGAGCAGGGACTTTGTCCTGAGAGAGTATCACTTGGAGTTGATATCTTAGTCTTTGGAGCCTGTGAAGCGGAAGGATGACTAGGCAAAACCATGTGTTGCATATCGGTCCTATGAACTCTAGATTTTGAGTAGGTACCAGTTTTGACTTTTCTTCATTTATTGAGATCCCTAAATATGTTGCTAGTTGTAGAGTGTAGTGCAAGACAAGAAGCAGTAGACACTTGGTAGGGGTGGTAAGGAGCCAATTGTCTAGATATGGAAACACCCTGAATCCTTCCAGTCTCAAGCGAGCTGTTAACACTGCCATACATTTGGTGAACACTCTAAGGGCTGTGGAAAAACCAAAGGGCAGTGCTCAAAATTGGTAGTGACTGGCTCCCAGCCAGAAGCAGAGAAATCTCCTGGAACGTTTGGCATTTTTATATGATAATGCGCATCCTGGAGATCTTTTGAGCACATCCAGGCTTTCTCCAGAAATGGGAGGATAGACTGAACCATGACCATCCAGAATTTTGCCTGTCTGACAAATTTGTTTAGGATGCTGAGATCCAGAATTGGCCTCCAGTCCCCTGTCTTTTTGGCACTAAATAAACCTTGAGTACAATCTGGATTCTATCTGGTCTGTTGGGACTGTTTGGATGAACCAGCTTTTGAATTACCTGTGCTGCTGCATCCTGCTGACTGGGTGGAATGTTGGGGATTCGCCTTTGCAACCTTGGGTAAAGATCAAAAGGGATGTGATAACCTCTGGTAATTATTGTATGCACCCAAGAATCTGTTGTTATGGAATGCCAGGCTAGGTGGTGCAGAGAAAATTGTCCCCTGACTGCTTCCAGAGGTAAGCAATAGGGCCGCTCTTCAGGAGCGCTGGTAGGATTGTCTAGAGAAAAAATATCTGGACCCCTGATTACCTGGACCCCCTCTGTTTCGGGGAGGGCATCTTCCTGATGAGTTGCCCCCTCTGCCCCGGGGACAAAACTCACCACGTGTGTCACAGAAAGGCCCTTGGGATTTTCTGAACCACATCTTTCCACTTCTCTGAATCCTAGAGTAGGATCATTGGTGAGTGGAAAAATGTGCGTCCACAACAGACAGGGTCTTGCCATCCTTTTCACACCTGGCTAATGTGTCTTTAAACTTTGGGCCAAAAAGAGAGGATGTATCAATGGAAGTGTTGACGAAGGAAGATTTAAAACGGTCCGAAAAGTCACACAAGCGCATCCAGGTGTGACGTCTCATGACAACGACTGCACCCGCTGCTCTGATCACCCCTTCAGTAGTATGAGAAATCAACCGCATGGACGAATTAGATATGGATTCCAGGGTGGCAAGCTGTGAGGGAACTTTGCCACGCACCTCATCAGACAGAGCTCCAGCTAAGTTTCCCAAGAGTACAGAGATGAGGTCCCTCTGGAGATGGGTAAAGTGTGCCAAGTAATTCAAGTACCGTGTGGCAAAGGTCGATGAAGCATACACCCACTTCCCTAGTCTGTCCATCGTCCGAGACTCTTTGGAGGGTGGACAGCAGGACTCTTCTCAACGAGTTCCTTCAGAGTGGCCACCGCCACCACCACAGCATCTACTGCCAAGCCTTTGGACCAATGAGGGAGATCCTCTGGAGGGGAGAGTATTTTGTCCAGTTTCCGGGGGATTGGCTCAACGGTGTCAGGACTCTTCCAGGCACATTGCACAATGAGCTGGACTAATTCATCTGCAGGCAGGGTCACCCAGGAAGTAGAGGGTCGAGCATGGAAAGCCTGCAAGAATACAGATTCCACAGAGGAAGGGTTGATGAGCTTCCAGTCAACCCGTTGCTTTAAGATTTCTAGTATGTCTCCAAAGAAGACATCCTCAGGGGGTGACCATGGGGACGCTTCCCCCTCATTGTAATCTGTATCTTTGGTAAGGAATTCCACAGAGGATCTCTTATGGGGTGGCTCTTTAGGAGGGGCATCTGAAGAGGACTCAAAGAGAGGGTGCCCTGTGGTAGGGTATCCTGAGTTTCCGATGCCTGATGTTCCAGCGTAGTGGACTGTGTCAGCTGCGAACCAGAGGACATGTATAAGTGGCACTCTAGCACTGAAGGACCCAGCTGTGAACCTGCTGAGGTGAGTGCCTTCTCCTTAACCTGGAAGGCAGCCCTGCCCGAAGCGGGATGGGAGCACAGAACCAAGAAGCACAACCTCGGAACCGGGGTAACACCCCACTCCGACGAACCTGCCTGCAGGGAAGGAGCTGCAAGAAGACTCGGAGTTGTCAAAGCAACAGCGCCATAGAAAAAATGGGTACAGTACTAGGGGTCATGGTGCCAACAGACCAGTTATGGTCTCAAGGTTGGGTCAGCTCAGATTGAGTCGTGGACCACAGGGTAGGCTCCAGAACCATGCTAAGATCTACCAGTGGAACCAAAGAAGCTGGCACCGGGATAGGCATCGAGGGCTCCAATACCTGCGGGGAGGTTGAAGGAGGAATATACATTGGAGTCTGTGGAGAAAATTCCTCAGCTCTAGGTGGGAGGGAGAATTTAGAAGGAGTTGGGATTCCTCTGGCCACCAGGAGCTGATCCATGAGTCTTACTACATCAAGCACCGAAAGGCTCCTGGTGCAGCGGGCTGACATTCCCAATGAAAATTCAGGCAGATCAAGAAATAGGCTTAATTGTTGTCCAAGAAATGGATTGATAGATGGGGAATATCGGGTCCGAGCTAGAGCCTCGACCTTTGGCACCATGACCGGAAGACCAGAAGGCTGTGTTGGAAGTGGGTAGTGACCTGTACTGAAGGAGAGACTATTTTTGGTGCCCCGAGCATCAGTGGTACCATGGAAGTGGTTGGTACTGTAGATGTGGAAGTCATTATCGGTTGCGTGGACAAGGACGGCACCATGGACAGGGTTTTAGGCTTCGATGCTGAGACTGGTGCAGAAGTCAGTTTTGCTTGTTTTGGTTTTGGTTAGTAGATTTTGTTTCCAGAGAATGAGGAGAAGATGGTACTGACTGGCTCCTCTTCTTCGATTCTTTTTTAGGTGGGGTTGAGACCTCCACCTCAGATAAATCCACTGAGAAAGGGGTTTTTAGAACACCCTTTTATCTCAACTTATTATTGCGTGCAACTAAGGTGCAGGCACTAAAGCCCTTACAGAGCTCGCACAGAGGTTGAACTTTTAAGTGTGGTACTCCTAGGCAACAGACGCAGAAAAGATGCCCATCAGAGTTAGACATCTTCCTGCCACATTTATCACACTGTTTGAAACCTGTTGTACCTTTTTTATCTGCCATACTGGAAAGTCCAGTAGTCAACAATTCACAATATATATATAGTGAAAAACAGCAAGATGAAAAATTATTTCACAATTAGCTGTATATACACACACACACACACAGACAAGGAAAAAGAGAAGAAAGTTTTTTTTAGGTTACCAGTGATGGTAATTAAAGCATACCCAAGGGTTAAAAGTGTAGGGAAAGGAGGGAATACCAATGATGGTATAAGAAACTACCACAGAGGTAAGGGAGAGGCATGAACCACCAATGGTACAATGAAATACCAAAAAATGGTAAAAGGGCAGGAAAAAACTCACAAACACACACACACACACACACACACACACACACACACACACACACACACACACACACACACACACACACAGAGGAACTATATCTAATTCTAAACAACTGGCTAAAGAAAGGATTAGGAGAGAAAATCCCAAAAGTTGAAGAAATATTATTGAAAAAAAAAAAAATCACTTAGCTGGAGAGCTCGCCTGATGCATCTTGAAACTCTATGTGGCAAACGAGATCTGAGAAGATGAGGAGAGGGGCACTATGGGTAATCTTAGTCCAAAGGTTTTTTGGCTGGTGTGAGCTTGTTATAACTGCCAAGTTGGTTCCGAGGATGGAACGAGACCCATTTGTCATGAATGAATGAAGATTAATAACATCAGCTCAATCATTCTTTTGTTTATACTGTGGAATCATTCTAGGTGAGGGTAATATGCTGCTCAAAGCTAGGGACATACCTGCCTGGGACACACACTCGGAGAGCTCAATCATGGTTCTCTTCGGGTCACTGTTGTATTATCGAAAACACAATCCAGCGAATTGTGTTTCCGATAATACACTTTAGCGAAAGTGCATATTGTCTATGCACTTTCGCTAAAGAAATCAAAATAAAAAAAAAGGTAAAAAAATAAATAAATAACTTTAAACAGAGTTATGCAGGGGGGCAAGCCCCCCTGTACCCCCTACTTTATTATTCTCACTCTGAGATCGCACTACAGTGAGGAAAAGGGAATGTTCCCTTATCCCCAGTGTAGCATGATGTCAGCGATAGCTTTGTTAGTTGTAAATCCACACTATACGTTGATTTACAACTAACGGTACATGCAAACTGCATGACTTCTTTAATTTGCCACTCCCTATTTAGCAAAAGTGCATTTTCGATAAAATGCACTTTCGCTAAATTGTGTCTGCCGAAACATGGTTTCGATAAACCATGTTTCGACGTTCTAACAGTGACCCCTCTCTTCATATAGTCCAGTTAGGCACATTTGAGGTCATTCACTCCAACATGAGCTATGATAGAATCATAATGGTACTTCTTATTGAGATACCTGAATGCATGCGTGATCTGATGAATCTTGGCACCAGACAGGCAGCTGACAGCGACTTTCTCCTTATCTATCCTGGTGAGTGGAACATCTGTGTGTCTCACCATGGAGAGTCTCCAATGACAAGAAAAATAGTTTTTTTAGAGTGTTGCGTCTTAAGGGCTTGGTAGGTGAGACATTTGTGTTGCTGTCTGTCCTGTGGGAACTGTGTTAGTTGTAGCAATCTTTTGTTTTGGAGGTCTCTGGTGTTTTGGTAAGTTTTTTCAGAGAACATCCACGTATATTGATTTATATTTTGGATGCGTACTATGTGTATGAGTCGTGGTGGGTGAGTTGACATCCTCTTCAGTCTTACTGTTTTGAGTACGAGAGAACAGGGATTCAAGATTCTTGGTGTAGATACATCTCTCACACTCTATACTAGAGTTAGTTATTAGTAGAGGGTTGACAGTGTATATGAGGCAGTTGCTATACTGCCTCAGGAGACCCAAGTCAACAAGGCTGGCAGGAGAAGCAAGGGTAGTCCAACTGTCCATAATGGCAGGTTTGAAGAACTGCTATCACAAAGGGGGTGATTTCAGGACTGATCCAGGAGGTGCTTTGTAGATGGGTATTTCTGACAGCGGTTTTGGTTGGTGGTTTAACAGGTGACAACTCACTAGCAATACTTCTTAGAACGGAGATGTACTAAAAATGAGGACCACTAATACACTACAGCTGAATCTAAGGGAAAAATGGTCAAAATTATCGGCTGGGCTATGGTGCACAATTGAGCAATAGTGCACAGTGCTGTGTGATGCAAGGCTTAGGCAACCAGAAGCTTAAAACTTAAAAAAAAAAAATTAAAAAAAAAATAAAAAAAAAACTATTTTCTTTAAAACCTCCTCCTGAAGGGACTTAAATCAGCAGTAACCTCACCAAACAAATGTTTATTATCTAGAGAGGCATTCATCAACTTAGCCTTCGCATTATCAGGCAAAGGTTGAAACCGAAGCCAAGAATAACTCATCACTGACACGCCACCTGGGAGGAAGCCCCTAAAAGGGGAAGGACAGAAGTTTTATCTACAGAGTCTGGAAGATCAGAAATCATCTGGCAGGCCTGGGAAAGAAGAGCCAACAAATACCTGGACATATGGATCTGATAATTAACAACCCTAAAAGCCAAGCCAGCAGAGGAAAAGACCTTCTTGCCTGGCCTTTCTATAGCTCTGCTATCTTTATCAGAAGGCAGTAACTTAGGAGAAGGAAGCAATTGAGACGGTTTGTCAGAAGCTACTGACACCACCAAGGGATCAGCAGAAGTACACTTGTACAAGAACTTACAGTCCTCAGGCCCCCTATTGAACCTATCAGGTTTCTTGGGGGTAAGGGCTGAGAATCTGCAGCCTGAGAGGCATTAGGAAAGACATCCAACAAAGCAGCCAAAAACAGAGGGACAGCAGAAGGTCTGGGAAAATCCATCTGCAATAGCTCATAATACCTTTTTTGTATCTCAGAAACCTGAGCACAATCCAATTTAAAGAACTCCATCACCCTAGAGATAGTGTCCCCAAAAGAAATCTCTTTAAAGGGAGCATCAGAACTGGTAAATTACTCTTCCTCTGATCGACAGTCCAAAGGAGAGGGAATCTAGGAGTAGTAAGCAAGGGATTCCTCATCTGAATCTGCCTCCTCCTCAGAGGAATCTTGTTATCTGGGTTTCTTAAGGGGGTACAGGGCCGGGGGGGGGGCTGGAAAAGAAACTCCCTGAAGAGGTTTTAAAGCCATCAAAGCACTAAACCTCTGAGTGAAGGACTTCCATTCACTCTGTGGATCCTTAGGAGCTCAGGATATATGTTTAGTCTTCCCCTTTTTCTTTATGGGGATGTCCACTTTAAAGAATCTGGAAGACTCTGACCCTGAATGGCTTTCAATAATTGTAGCAGGGACTTCTTCTCTGGCTAAAATTTGGGGAACACTCCTAGGCCCCTCAGAAATAATCAACAGCGATTCTCCCTGAACATCCAAAGCAGACGTCTGCAATGCCTCCTCGGATGTGCCTAAGGTCGGATCCCCGCCAGCCTCCAACCCAGTCATGGCAGAAGAATGCAACAATGAAGCCGGGTGAACCTCCGAGCTATCACTTGCTTTGGGAGGAAGAACAGCATAAGATTCAAGCCTAGGTTTCTTGGCCTTATTCTTCCCAGACAGCTGTCACCAGTCTTTAGCAAGAAGCTTAACTCATTACATCCGAGTGATGCCTCCAGGTGCATCTGCAGTTAACTCCTACTGATGCCTCTAGGCATCAAATATTGCTTGTTCATATTTGCATAAATAATTCCAAAACCATGCTATGTACAAGGTTTCAAAATATTTCAACTTAAAGCTTACACAATGGCAAACTTACCTGCATTAAAGAGATATTAACTGTTGTTTTTATTATATTAATTTATATAGATATCATTTTCACAATTTTCTAAATACTGTATCTCAATAAACAAGTGATAGAGCCATATAAGAAAGCTCTCATCTTGATGAATAACATTTTGCTGGCAGTATGTGTGTAACTTGAGTGGTTGCTGAGATGCTGTAAATTGTTCACAAAATATTACAAACGCAGTAATTACTGTGTTTACAATTAAGTTTAAGACCTAGAACCTAAAGAATACTACCACTAAAAATATTCTGTGCTGAAGGGTTTGCTATATATATTTCTTTCATAACCCCTATAGTTCCAGAGATATGAACATTTGTTTGAAATGTGAGGACATAATTTGATTTTGTCAAAAGGCTTAGGCTGCACCCATTGGAAGTTACAGTGTAAACTTCCTGAGCTCCATTGGAGTGAATGAGTTAAGACACTGATACTCAAGAAAAAGGGCAAAGAAGAAAGCCTACTACGAAGGATTTTTTTGGAACAAAGGTCTGATAGATAGAACAGGATGTACAGTCATGTGAAGCATCAAGGTAAAACAGACACTGTTCGTGATGTTCATTATGGGGAATCTGACTCCCACACTGGCTTCTACCCTACTTTGATGTCATGAAACCCCACAAGCAACAATATAGCAAAAGAAGGATAAGACAACAAAAACCCCAATGGGGCACTTATCTGTAATGGCTTGGTGAACCAGCAAAGGAACGGGCATTCAGACCAACAATCAAAAGATGACATTCAGAATGGTGGCAAAGAAGTTCTGAGGATGGTACATCCAGACTTCACCTTTATACCCTAAGCTATGTGAGGATCATGCGCGTGCCGTATAGCATACCTTAAAGCAACCTAAAGGCTTTGGTATACTGGCTGGATGTCACACCACCCTTGGCAGGGGATCCCTATGTAAGGAATACTGCAACAGTGAAATGAAAGGACATTGTTCATTCTCCAATCAGGGTGCCAATCTACAGGTCACCCGTTCTCTAAAACTAATTATATCTCTATTCAACAATATGGGGAGAATCTAATAATAGACCACAGTGGTGGATCTCTTACATAAAAACATCATTTAATGAAAATAATTGCACTCCGACTATAAAGTATTCCTCTTAGCCACTAGAAAGCAGGTTTAGCCTAGGCAAAGAAATTGTTTTAAAAACAGTCAGTGAAACAAAAGATTTCTACAAAGTCTGAGTCACTACAAAAAAGTAAACTTACCACAGCAACAAATGATCACTGATGCAGTAGCCTAAGTTATGTGTGTTATATCCTGCATAGGATACAAAAGCCATCCAGCTTCCAAAGATTCAGGACACCTCCCATGAGCCCAAACCATCTGTCAGGTAGAGCTGAGCTGACTAAGACAGGTTTGGGCACCAAACCCTTCAGAGCTTTCAAGTCAACTAACAAACAGAGGCTGAGCCATGAGAGGGCATTGCTAGGAAAAATAAAAAATAAATATTCTCACCTTGGCATAAAAACACACACCAAAACAAGGGGGATGGAGGGAGGGCGGGAGCAGCTAATGCAGTAGTAATCATTCAAACATCTGCAGTTATGGTATGTTTACTGTGCCAACTGTACTATGTTCTCCATAATGATTCACTGCTGCAGTAGCCTAAGCTATATGAGTAGATTACCATAGGTTAGAACATGTGGGAGGTGGAAGGACAGGATCTGGGAGCCTTTGGAGAATGGTACTAGCAAAGCCTGACCAAGACTTGGAGAAGGAATCTAGCTTGTAGTACTTTGTAAAAGCATCTTCTAGAATACATCTAGAATCCAGCCTTTTCCAAAATGCCACAGATGAAGCCAAGGCCCTGGTAGAATGTGCCTTGACCCTGTCTAGATTAATTTTGTTGTAAAGCTAATAGTCAGAGACAACCATTTGGAAACAGTTTGCTTTGATGCAGGTTGTCCCCTTCTTACTACCTTCACAAGAAATGAATAAGAAGTTATGTACTCACCATAACGTTCCATCTGAGTAGGTAAGCTTCATTTGTCAGCAACCTATGGGTCTTCGGATCCATATCGGATCCGAACCAGCAATTTCAAGCAGCTAAGATCCGAGCTCCAAGCTCCTCCCCCTTACCCATAACTCCCTGCCATCCCTTCCTGACCTCAGATCGAGTTTGCCTAAAACAAGGCTTGACATCAAAACCTGTCTAGGTAACTGGGTACAAACTACCGTGAAGCAGGAATATCAAAGAACATCCGAAAGGGACAGGGGGATGGAGGGAGGGATGGTTGCTGACAAATGAAGTTTACCTACTCAGATGGAACATTATGGTGAGTACATAACTTCTTAATCTGAAGTAGTTAACTTCATTTGTGCATCAACCTATGGGACAGAGTCCCCAGCTACCTGAACCTTGGGAGTCCCTCAAGGAAGGATGTTCCGGAGCACTGCCAGATCTAACTTGTAGTGGTTTATAAAAGTGTGAGATGAGGCCCACGTGGCAACCGAGCAAATGTCATCTAACGAAACTCTAGCCCGAAAGGCAGCAGAGGTAGAAACAGACCGAGTTGAATGGGCATGGACTCCCTGAGGAGCAGGCCTGCCAGAACTCTCATAAGCCAAAAGAATACACTGAGAAACCCACCTGGACAGTGTGACTTTAGAAATAGCTTTCCCCAAACTGGATTTAGCAAAGGACACAAATAACTGATCAGAACGTCTATGACCGGCTGTCCTGTGCAGATAAAATCTCAACTGTCTGTGTACATCCAAAGAGTGTAACTTGTATTCGCCCTTATTTTGGTAGTTGGGAATGAAGACCGGCAAATTAATAGCCTGATTAATATTAGCTTCGGAAACAATTTTGGGGAGAAAAGAGGGATTGGTCCTGAGGAAAACCCTATCCTTATGGAAAATCAAGTACGGAGGTTTGGCACAAAGGGCTTGAAGCTCCGAAACTCTTTTTGCCAACGTGATAGCGACAAGGAAGGCTGTTTTCCAGGATAAGAACTTAAGATCTACCAAGGCAGCAGGCTCAAAGGGAGAAGCTGTTAAGGCCTGGAGCACCAGCGATAAGTCCCAATGAGGGATCACATCTTTCACCGGAGGTCTTAGTAGGAAGGTGCCTTTTAAGAAGGCCTTACATAATCTGGATGAAGTTAGAGGGCCAAGATCACATCCAACGTGGTAATGAGCGATAGCCGTCAACTGTACCTTGACTGTGGAAGAGCTAGCATCTTTATCAAACAGCCCCGACAGAAAATCCAGCACAGCTGGTAACGGAGCTGTGAAAGGATCCAGGTTCTGATGTTCAGCCCAAACAGAAAAACGTTTCCATTTGCTACGATAAACCTTCCTAGTGGACAGCTTATGGGCAGCCACTAGGATCGCTCTGACCTGGGAAGAGATATCGGGAGTCCGAACTAACAGTGGAACTGGATCAACCAAGCTGCGAGCTTGAGGTTGTCCAGGTTCGGGGTTGGTAGGCCCAGGGGGTGAGATATCAGATCTGGAAGGGGATCTAGAATCCAGGGAGGATTCACTAGATGAGACCACAGATAAGGGAACCATGCCTGACGAGGCCAGAATGGGGCAATGAGGATTATCATGCACCCCAACTGTCTGGCTTTCTGCAGAAAAAATTTGAGCATCAGGGGAAGGGGCGGATAAGCATAAAGAAGACCGGGAGGCCAAGCATGCACCAGAGCTTCTCTTGGGGATTCCCCGGGTGGAGGAAGTAGAGCGAAGAAGGTGTCGCACTTCGTGTTTGAAGGAGAGGCGAAAAGATCGCAACAAGGTTGACCCCATTTGGAGAAGATCTGCTTCGTTACTTTGGGATTCAGAGACCACTCATACAGGGAAAGGATGGTGCGACTCAGTCTGTCCACTAGGATGTTGGACCGACTCGGAATGTGCGTCGCTACGAGAAAATGGTTGGTGGAAATCGCCCATTCCCAAACTCTCATGGCCTCTCGACAAAGTGGATAGGACCTGGTTCCCCCCTGTTTGTTGATGTACCAAACGAAGGACATGTTGTCCATCTGGATCACAATTGTCCCGATGGGAAGAAGGCTCTGAAGTGCTTGCAACGCAAACAGCACAGCCCTCATCTCCAGGATATTGATATGCAGTGAGGTCTCCGTTTGGTTCCACGTGCCTTGGACGGTCCTGCCGCCACAATGCCCCCCCCCCACCCAAAGCGAGAGGTGTCCGTGGTCACCATGGCTAGGGGAGGGGACATAGAGAAGGGGTGCCCCTTTTGGAGGTCCAGAGCCTGAAGCCACCACAAGAGGGCACTCCTGCAAACCCTGCTGAGAGGGACAGGATGGTTTAGGGGAAAGCGTAGGAAGGACCATTGGACTTGGAGAGTCCATTGCAGAATTCTCATATTCAGGCGCGCCATGGGGAGGAGATTGATGGTAGCCGCCATCGAGCCTAGGGCCCTCAGGACCAGTTCCGCCGGAGGGTTAGGACAATGAAGAATGGCCTGCACATGTAGTTTTAGGGATCGCAACTGGTCCAGAGTTAAGAAAACTAAGAGCTGGCTCCAATAAAATCTATGACCTGAGTCGGGAGCAGGGAGGACTTCCCAGCGTGAATTGTGATTCCCAGCCAGGGAGCTAAGCAAAGGAAGAAATTCCTGGCTGTGCAGAGTAGATGCCATGTGGGGGCAGTCAGGAGCCAGTCGTCCAGGTACGGAAAGACCTGAATTCCCTGGAGTCTCAGGTGGGCCGCTACTACCGCTAACACCTTGGTGAACACCTTGGGGGCTGTGGTGAGACCAAAGGGGAGGACCCTGAACTGATAGTGACTGGCTCCTAGCTGGAAGCGGAGGAACCTCCTGGATCGTCTGTCCATTAAGATGTGGTAGTACGCATCCTTGAGGTCTATGGAGCACATCCAATCGTTCTCCTGCAAGAGGGGGAGAATGGATTGAAGAGTGACCATCCGGAACTTTTCTTTGGCTATTGCCGGGTTCAGTAGGGATAAGTCGAGGATAGGCCTTAAGTCCCCCGTCTTTTTTGGCACCAAGAAGAACCTGGGGTAAAAGCCCGATCCGTGCTGGTCTGGGGGGACGTGCTGGATTGCTCCTTTTTCTAGCAGCTGCCGAATTTCTGTAGCTGCGGCCTCCCTCTGATCGGGTGGGACATCGGGGAGGAATCTGGGTCTGAGAGGGGGATGGAGAAACGGAATCTCGTAGCCTCTGGATATAATCTGAAGCACCCAGCGATCTGTCGTGATGGACTCCCAAGCTGCTAGGTGCTTAGAGAAATGCCCCCCAACTGCCTCCAGAGTGGAGCAGTCAGGTAACCCCTCAGGGTTGCTGCGTGGGCCGATCAGAGAAAGGTTCTCTGGACCCAAAGTTCTTTGGGCCCCCTTTGCCTCTAGGACGGCGTCCACCCTGTCCTCCTCTGCCTCTGAAGGATGGGGAGTTCAGAGCAAAACAGGATTGCTGAGACTTTCGGAACCACATCTTCTTCTGTCCCTTTTGGTTCTTCGAGAAGGACCTCTGGGGAGCACAGAAGCGGACTCCGACGGCAGACAACGTCTTCCCGTCTTTCTCGCTCTGGACCAAGGTATCGCGTACGGTCTTGCCAAAAAGGGCAGAACCGTCAAACGGGGCATTAGCAAATGACGCCTTGAAGGGTTCCGCGAAATCACAGTGGCAGAGCCAGGCCTGTTGCCTTAGTACGACGCCCGCTCCGCTAGCTCTAGCGGCCCCTTCCGTAGCATGGGACAGCATCCGCATAGAGGTATTGGAAAACGACCTGAGAGTGGCCATTCGGGTAGAGTACACCTGTTTGTCCTCTGCCGACATGGACTCTGGGGGCAACCCAGCGTATTCTTTGATAAGATCCCGCTGGAGCCATATGACATATGCCATGTAGTTCAGCGACCTTATGGAGAAGGTCGCTGACGCAAACATCCGCTTCCCCAAACGGTCCATCGCCCGGGACTCCTTGTCAGGGGGATGGACCGAGGGACTCTCTTGGGCCAGTTCCCTCTTGGTGGCTGCCGCCACCAACATGGCATCTACAGGGGTTCCCTTGTTCCAATGAGACCTGTCCGAAGGCGGGCTGAGAATTCTGTCAGGCCTCTTAGTGATGGGCTACACAGTGTCCGGCTCCTTCCAGGCCCTGGTAGTGATCAGATCTACCAGGGGGTCAGCTGGAGGGGACACCCAAGAGGTAGACGGGCCTGCTTCAAATGCCTCCAGGAACACGGACTCGTCTGAGGTACGCTTTGGGGCAGACCCCCCCCCGATCCTGAGCATCTCCATGATGTCTCCAAATGAGACGTCTTCGGGGGGTGATCTTGGGGAGGCTTCCCCTTCCTCCAAGTCCGTGTCCTCAGCCAAGGACTCGAGGGAGTCCAAGTGCCTCCTCTTGCACTTGCGCTTGTGAGGGACCTCCTCAGGGGGGTTGTCTGAGGAGGCCTCACCAGCCACATCTTGTTCCAACAAGGGAACTATCTGGGACGTCTGAGCAGGCTGTCCCTGGGGCTGGGTGATAGAAGTCGGACCCATCTGCGAGGGAGTGCAGGGTGGAGCTGTAGCTAAAGCCGGGGGCCTGGATTCCATCTACACAACCCTCTCTACCACGTCGAATGCCGAAGGAGAGACGCTCCCCCTAGGATCCGAGAGCCAACTCTCCCTCGGATCCAACGGGCAGATCGGGGCCGGAGCCGAAGCCATCAGATCCGAAGGGCCAGTATGCTCCGACCTAGTCGGAGCCGAAGGCACACTGACCACCTTGGATCCGAAGCTCAGCTCTCGGCTCCGAGAGCTAGGATCCACAGAAAAGGGACCCGACAGACTCGAGGGTACTGTCGGCGCCAAAGTACCTGAGACTACCGATGCCGACACCCCCCCCCGGCTCCGACGCTACTCGGCTCCGAAGGCCCCGAACCCGGAAAGCGGGTCGAGGAAGAAGCTATTGGGGTGAAAAAGGGGGTCGAGCTCCCCCGGGGGGGGCAGGAGCACTCCCATCTGCAGCTGGGCCTGGAGGAACCTTCTCATCATCCGGTCCAAGTCTGCATCCGTCAGGCTTCTGGTTGACCTGGAAGAGGCCACCAAGGCGGGACAGGAGTGCCACCTCGATGACCTCGAGGGAGATCAGGTCTCCTCCTCCTCTGACCCCGGCGAAAAGCAGGGATAATGGATCCGAGAAGGAGAAGGAGAAGTCCCGGCCGTCCCGGGGGAGAGACCCGCTTGGCAGGCGGGGCCGACACAGAGGCCTCGGCCCGCCGCTTGTGTTTCTTGCTGCGCTTCTCCCTCCTAGCTTTCCTATCCTCCTGGCCCGAAGAGGGAGGTTGAGTCCCAGCCAGGGGAAGGGAAGGGTCCGTGGATGCTGCCGCACCCGCAGCAGGGACCACGGAAGGGCCGGAGGACGGAGCCGAATCTGGGGGCAGGAGTCCCGCCAGGATCAGCTTCGACCTCCGGTCCCTGACAGCCCTGGGGTTGAACGCTGCACAAATAGTACAGCCAGAAGAAAGGTGTTCAACCCAAAGGCATAAAATGCACCAAGTGTGGCCATCAGCCGGGGAAAGCTTATGGCCACACTCGGTACATTTAGAAAAGAATGTCTCGGAGGCCTCAGACATTTTAACTAAACACAAGCACTAGGCCCCAAGACCACACACACAACACACCCTAACACTCTAGAAAAAAAAAACAAGGGGGAGGGAACGCAAAACCTGAGAGAACACTCTAAACTAAAACTAAACTAGTTCCACACTCAAAAAAATCACCCAACTTAAGAAAAAAGAAAGGATTTTTCTCACAGAAAAAACACTGGAAACTCGAACGCTCAAGATCAAGCTACTGTTCAAACCACGGCAAACTAGATCTGGGGTCAGGAAGGGATGGCAGGGAGTTATGGGTAAGGGGGAGGAGCTTGGAGCTCGGATCTTAGCTGCTGGAAACTGCCGGTTCGGATCTGATATGGAGCCGAAGACCCATAGGTTGATGCACAAATGAAGTTAACTATTTCAGATCAACTGTTTGAAAGTTCTGAAATATTTTGTTCTGTTATTATAGATGAGATGTCTGTGGACATCCAAGGTATGAAGTATCCATTCTCTCTTATTTTGGGGTTCAGGAAAGAACACAGGAAGATGGATAGTTCAACTTAAAGTAAACTTGGATATCACTTTAGGCATAAAAGAAGGCTTAGTTCTCAAGGAAACCCTCTCTATCTCTGAAAATTGAGATTAAGAGCTTGGAACTCAGATACTCTTCTTTTCATGGTCAGAAAGCAACCACAAAAACTGTTTTTCATGTTAAGAATCTCAAGTCAGCCAGATCAGCTGGTTCCAGTGGAAGAAGAGTTAGAATCTAGAATCTCTAACACAAAATTAAAACCCCTTAAACAATTTTCAACTGGAAATGCCTTGAAAGAGGAGGATCAGTGGGCATACATGCTGAAATGGCAAAAAAAAAATAACATTGATAGAGGAGTGAGACAGGCTACAGAAAAGTAACTCACACAATTATTGCAAAACCAGAGAAACTCTAGAACTGAATGGGTGCTAGATATGTTGCTGGTACCAACTAGAAAACCTTTACAATTTACTAGTAAATGGCTTTCAAGTAGGAGGCTTTTTGCCTCAGTTAGTATCTTCTGCACCTCCTCAGTAAACAGGTGCCTAAAACGTATTAAGGTCCTATCATCCAAGCTGTCATTTGAAGTTGTTTAGGATTAGAATGTATCAAACACCCCTGTTTTTGTATGAGTAAATCCACTCTGTGAAGGAACCTGGCGTAACTGCCCCTGGCCAATTCCAAAAGAAGGGAGCACCACTGCTGTCTGTGCCAGAAGGGAATCACCACAATGATATTGGGGGAATTCCTTCTAAATCTTCAGAAATACCCTGAATATCAGTCGATAGAGTGGAAAAGCATACTGTCCAAGGAAGAAAATGCATCTGTCTTCCAGGCCTTCTTGCATAGAGTCCTGCAGCAGAATTTGCCAGCTAACTATTCAGTGAGGGGACAAAAAAGCCTAGTCAAGCAACTGGCCACAGATGGATCAAATCTTGGAAGACCCCCCCCCCCCCCCAACCAATCTAGTTTTCATTTGCAAGGGTCTGCCTTTGTCCTGCTCAGCTTGTCTGCTATACATTTTTGCTCTGACAGAATGTAGGAAGCCTGTTGAGTAAGATTGTGTTGTAAAGCTATATCTCATGCTAACATGGCTAGTCTGCATAGGGGCTAAGATCTGGTTCCCCTTGCTTGTTTAGGTACCGCTTCACTGTGGAATTATTTGTAACAACTTCAAGTGGTCCTCGGGACCAATGGTGATTCAGAGAGTTCAGTACCTTAATGAGGGCAAGCATTTCTTTTACATTTATGTGTTGGTGTCTGCCTTTGTAGTCCCATATACCTTGCACTTTTATCTCCTTGGCACTGCTCACTAAGCAAAGTCCAAGGAGTCTGTGGTGACAGACTGCTTTGGAACAGGAAGGGAGACTATTTGATTTTTCCACCAAGTGACTTCTCGTCACACAAATCCCAGAACCTGAAAAGATAATGACTGTGGGTTCAGGGACCAAAGAGACTTCAGATACCATTGCATCTTGCTCATGTGGAATCTTGCCATAGGTATCATGTGACTGAAGTCTGAGTGGTAAACTCATGGAACAGATCTAAATATCGATCTATTATTTTGCTGTAAAAGAAAAGCACTTTGTACTGAGGTGTCTAGTAGATAATCAAGGAACAAAATCCTGACTGTGATGGAGTAAAAAAAAATCCCAGCCTGAATAGGAAATCTCTCACCGAAGTGAGATTCCAGATACTTTGAAAAAGGCTATGCAAAGATAAGTCATCTAAGTATGGAAAAATGTGGATACCCTGTAACCTACAATGTGCTATAATTTGAGCTAGACACTTTGTGAACATTCTTGAAGCAGTGGATAGCCCAAAGGGTAAGGCAGAAAAATGATAATTTGATTCAGAAATGTTTGAAGTCTAGGTGGATAGGAATGTGATTATAAGTATCTTTTAAATCTAAGTTTGAAAAAACTCAAATGAAGAAGAAGAGGTAAAAGATTGTGTAGTGAAAGCATTCTGAACTTGGGCACTGTCACAAACTGGTTTAGTAAAGAAAGGTCCAAAACTAGTGTCCAGGCAAATTGTTGACACCAGAAACATTCTTGAACAAAAAAAACTCTTCCCCTTGGGAAAGGAGGAACTGTTTCTATTACCCCTTGAGAAAGCATGTGCTGTAGGACAGGAGAAACAGAGGGGTTGGGTCTGAAGATGTAAAATAATTACCTAGAAAGGAGGGATTTCTTCCTACTGCCATCTGTACCCCCTTTTGAATCAATCTCAGAACCCATTTGTCCGAAACAATATGTTGCCAAAGACAGAAATGGAGATTCAGGCTATCTGAAAGGGATAAGGGACTGTCAGGGTGGGAGGGAGATAACAGGATTCCATACATACTCATTCTGGCTTATTTGACTGTCCTTTGTTTTTGCTTTCTTTTTGGAACCCCCTTGCCATTGTTACCAACATTTTGCTTGACTGTTTTGTTTCTTGCCTACATTAGACAAATGAGCTGAAAAAACTTTGGAAAAGTTAGAAAAGGAGGGCTTAAAATCTGACAGACTCCCTGTATCAGTTTACCTACTCATCACATTTTTGATAACCTCTGCAGTACAGGGACCAAAAAGTAAATCTCTATCCAACTTTGAATTTAAAATCCCTTTTTTACATCTTCTGGGAGGTTCTGAGAACATACTCAGGCAAACCTCCTGAACACAGTACCAGTTGCAACAGCACTGAATGTAGTATCTACAGAGTCATAAACACACTTTAAACAATGAGCAGTGACCTGAGAAATACAAGAAACTAAACCACATGGGTTCCTATTATGTTATCGAAATCATGAAACATCGAACACTACAAGATCGAACTTGTATGTTCGATGTTTCATAATTTCGAATACGTTAAAATAAATAAATAAATAAAAACAAACAACAGAAATAAAATGTTGTAAGCAGGGGGGTAAGCCCCCCTGCACCCGCCCACACCCCCGCTCTTTAATTATACCAATTTCAAGATCGCACTATAGTGCGGAAAGGGATATTTCCCTTTACTGCACTGTAGTGTGATCTCGGAGTTGGTATATTTAAAGAGCGATGGGTGTGGGGGGTGCAGGGGGTCTTGCCCCCCTGCTTACAACAGTTATTTAACTGTTGATCTTTTTTTTCTTTTTCTTTTTTAGTTCGAATTGCTGAAAATTTGATTAACTGTGTTTGATGCTTACAGTTTCAAAGTTTCAGCAATTCGATACCGTAATAGGAACCCAAACCACACAAAGCAGATTTTTCCACAGAGGAAGGAACTGCAGATAAAGCATTCATCATACTTCCACAATTAGTCAGAATAAACTAACATATGACCTTGACAATTCAAAATTCTAAAACAAAATTGTAGAAGCATATATATTTTTTCCCAAACATATCAATTGTTTATCATCTTTGTTAGAAGGGGAAGGATTAGCATTAACAAAATGCTTGGCAAATGCTGGATTAATTAAAGCTGCTGGGTCAGGTCTGGGATGAGTGCAGACAAATTTGAAAGACTGAGGAATTTTGCACATTTTATTTGCTTTCTTAGATGGCTGATTATCAGGGAAACCACAGGCTGTGACAAACCCATCCTCCAATGATGGCAGCACTGGAGTGGGGGTGGGGGGGTGATGGTTAATTCCAGTAGTGACATTTCATCGTATTTTCTGAGGGACAGAGAAACTGAAAATACTGACAAACTACTGGCACATTCTGGAAATATTCTCAGAGAAAGAGAATCCTTGACAGTGAGATTCAGAGAACATGCTCTCTTTTGTGTTTAAGTCTGAATCAGAATTCTGAGAAAAAAAAGTTATCGGTCCCATCATGTTTTTTTCCAGATTCAATTATTTCAATCTCTTCAGAAAAATGGGAATCCTTTCTTGTCTTAAGAGAAACCACCCAATAAGAAGGGTCAATAGCCTATACAATACCCTCAGCCACACTTAACCACTCCTGATATATGTTTAGTTTTTTTTTAATAGGAAAATTAGGGTAAACAGGATTTCTAATGATAGCAACAGCTTCCCCTCTCCAGGAATGGGCACAACATTCTGGTTAAGTAGGAGCACCTTCCCTGCCCTTTCTTCCAGCACTAACAAAAGTGGATCTCCCTTGCCCACTAAAGGGACTCCCAACAGCTGTGGAGGATGTGGCTAACCCCTGGTCAACTGTGGCTATATAGGCAACACCAGAGGGATCCAGAGAAACAAAGGATGAGTGTTCTGAAGAACCAGTGTTGACCACAGCAGTCATCCAATGATGCAATCCTGCTGTGATAGCAAAGGCTGTTTAGTTAACTTTTTCTTTTTTTTAACTGGAGAGGATCAATTGTGGGACCAGTGGTTTGTTCCATGGTCATGCCAAAATTTGTGCTTCTTTCCTGTGGAAACTAAACAGCACAAGCCAGTAAAATTTCAAATGTGGCATAAAGTCACTACCCAATAAAAATCACTCTAATACACTTTACCAGCCAAAAAGGTAATTTAAACACAGTTTATCCACAGAACAACATAGGTTTAGAATGTTTAAATCAACTTTTAAACTGCCAAACACAAAAGTGTGTACCTGTTCAAAAGTACTGCAAACCCATATGCCAGTCACAACAGGAAAGTTAATTTAAACTTTAAATACAACATGTGGAAGGTTTTTCCCCAAAGGGAACTTATCTGTCCCACAATGGAACAGTGCAAGCCGACTGTCAATCCTCTGAAGTCCTGAGATGTGCCCTCTCTTGACAGCAAGAAAACTCGGCACCCAACTATGTTTTTAGTCAGCTCAGCTTGCGCTCACTAATTATTTGGGTGGGAGGAAGGTGCCCTAAAACTTTGAAAGATGGCAAACTGTTGCATCCTATGCAGCATATAATCCATATGGTTTAGGCTTCTACAGCAGTGATTAATATGAAGAACATCTAAATAGCCATAACATTTTTTAGCTGGACAAGTAAAAATCAAGGTAGTTTCCAAGGTTATGGTGCCAGAAATTTATGAACCTCAACATATTGCCAACTTCCTTGCAAGTAAATTTAAGTTACATTTTAGTAAGCCAGTACATAAATTATCCAAACTGCAGCACCCAGATTTTGAACCTTCATATACTACAGAAGTTCAAATTGTGGCAGTGCTACCCAAGATTAAAATGCCAGTTCTACGGGCCCTGATAAAATTCCTCACTGGCACTCTACAGAATCTCCTTAACTTACTATACAAAAGTCTCACCACCGGGTCTGTCACTATAGTGTGGAAGTAGGCTACAGTACTTGCTATGCACAAGGGTGGATCCACAGCTAATCTAGGAGGCTACAACCCCACCATCACCTTTACAGCTATCTTTTGCAACGTCAAGGAGATGAACATATACAACTAAATCAAAAGGATACTGACATTTTTTTTCCTTAGACACATATCAGTAAACCTTTTTTAAGGGTAAGTATGCCTACTAAATGTGCTTATCTACTACAAGGAAGTCATACATACACTTGACGAGAGACTATACATGGAGCCTACTGTACATGGACCTTGGCAAGACATTCAACATCATCAGACACATATACAGGGACTCATAAAAATTCAAAGACCTCAAAATGAATACTTAAGTAATCTAGCAAACTGGTTGTGTGGAAGAACCAAAGTAATAAAGGTACATGGCCCACTGTGCTTAACAAAAAAGTCAAGGACAATGTGTCACGTGGCTCAGTATCGGGTCTATATCAGATGAATGAAAAATCTGGTCATCGAATACGAAATGATCAAAATGTCACGGAAATCGAAACTGGTATTGTGGGGGGGGTGCAGCCCCCCACACCTCCCGCTAAATATATATTCTAACTCCAAGATCGCACTACAGTGAGGAAAGGGCAAATACCCTAATCCTCACTGTACTGAGACCCCACAATACCGTTTTTTTTCGATTTCCGTGAAGCTTCGATCTTTACATATTCGTTGAACGGATTTTTTCGTTCATCTGATATAGAGCCCTCAGTATCAACTCTTGTACTTTTCAGCATCTTTTTCTGGATGATCAGGTTAACATGAAACCCTTCAGAAGACCACGTTTGTTGTTGATTGCTAACTTGGTATGACTGTATTCTCCGCAGAAACTGGTGTAAAAACAAAGGTCTGATTATCAATAGCAACAAATCCAGCACAATGACATATGGAAAGTAAATAATTAATCGATGCATTTCAAAAAGGATAAAAACAGACTCAATAAAGTCATAACGGACTTTGGTATAAAATATCTGCTTTGGTGAATGCATCACCACATTAGTAAGGAAGGCCTTCGCTGTAGTTTGTATTATTCTGTGGTCTGTCTATTCATTCTAGGGAACTGTTCCCCTTTGCATCTTCTTGCTTCAGCCATTCTTGGAGTTATACGTCCTGTCTGTATGATCTTAACAAAATACTTTGTCCGACCTAAAAATATACAAAGGTTCATGCCCAAAAATATTAATGAGCTGGGACATCGGAATTATCCAGAAAGGCTTAAGGAACCTTCCATGTTGCCAATTTTGTACCACCTCCTGAGAAGGAACCTGTGCCTTGCATTCCAAAGAAGGACAGATCTCCTCCTCGTTGGGCACTGCACCCAGAACATACTGCAGGGAAGGCTAATACATGTGCTAACATAATCCACCTTAAGATCTCATTTAACAGCAGCAGAAGTGAGTGTGATGTGTTTTCTAACATTTCCTTTGTCTATGGAATAAAAATGCCAACAGAAAAATGTCAGTCACTATCCAGCTTAAAAAAGGGAACTAGATGAATATGAGTATGAGCAAGTCTCAGTGTGGGACAAATGTAGTCAAGTTTCTTGAAAGCTATGTGGTTATAAGCTTAGGATGAACCTATGAATTAAGTAAATAAGTGACTGCCATCATCCTCTTGTAGTACATCTGCTTTGCCATCACTGGCTGGAATTACATCTTAGTATGTTTATCTTGGTCATCAGACATTACATGTCCAGAACAGACAAATGTAGCCCCGGGGAACTGCCAAGATCATGGGAAGCCTTAATAACAGGAAACGAGTTCTGAAGGTAGACACCTTTAAAAGGGTCCAGAAAGCAATACATTTCATCTGCCATCAACAGAGACGGGTTTGAAAAGTACGAAAGTAAAACTCACCTCTCTTTCAAGCTTTGGGGAACTCACAGGATAAAATCCTTGTTCTGCCATCTTCGTGGGAGTTCCAGGTCTAGCAGTTTCACTCTATAACATAGCATAAAACACAACAGGTCACAGAGTAGAATTTCTCTTGTGTATGATGCCAGCCTCCCCATCTAATATTTGTTGCTTTTTTAAATTAATTTTACAGCAATTATTATTTTTTCTGATCGGCTAACTAGCCTAAGAACCATTTTTGGCAATATCCATGAAAAAATGTATAAAACATCAAGAATACAAACCAGCCACAGCTCACACTTGGTCATTTAGATTGTAAAAAGGACACCAGTTTAATTAAAAATGGGTTAAAACATCATTGACAAGAAAGTGGAACTACTAAATTTGTGGCAAATCCAGATTTATAAACCATAAAAACAGAGCATAACTATAAACACACCACCAGTTTAAGACATTACTTTATAAGTATTTCAGTACAGGCCAATGGCCCTTTGTACAACAGCATAATTAAAAATTATGCATGTAAAATGAAAAGGAGTCACTCTATGCAGGGAAGACTTCAAAGGTCACATTACAAAAAAACAGAATGTAGACTTGTGTTTAAGCATACCTATGACAATAATGTGTATTCAGGGAAAGGTCAGTGCAACACCAAGTTTTAACATTTAGGTTTATCTACCTTATTCTTGGCTTCTCAGCCATAAACTGTGAAAAGCAATGACATTTCCTAGTGGATAAATTATGCAGGTCTCACTCAGGCTAGGTAATCATAAAGGCACAACTGCGACTCCCATCCAACACAGTTTTACATTCTGTCTTCATTTTATTTTTTTGACCTAATATTCCCTGCAGGTAAAAATGGCTGTGACATGCAAACAATCTTGTTTAGGCTGTGCAACCAAAGTGTATACAATCACATTCAGTATAATGAAAAGCAAACTTGTGTCCAAAAAAAAACACAAAATGCTCATGTGTCCTATCATTTCAAATGCCCCCCAAGGCCTACAAGTTATGCACTCATTTATAATACAAAGAGCTTTAATCTAAACCTTATTTGTGCCACATTTCCTTCAATCCTGAATATCTGTGTAACAATTTAATAAGGAATCTTACCAAAAATATGATAAAGTAGCAGTTTATAAAGTGGAATAAATGAGTTAAATCTGTAAACTATTCACAGTGATAAAGACAAACATCTACACACTATAAAGGAAGAATTGTCCTTAGAAATTACAAGACTTGCTGTGTAAAAGCAATAAAACAGAAGTGTATAAAGCAAAAAACACATTACAAGAGTGACAGCTGTATAATTATAGAAAAATAATAAATCCGTAAAAGCATTTTACATAGATAGATAATTATTAGATCTGAACTTTCCCCATGTTTTGACACTTCAGAAACAAAAAAACAGTGTTGCATTAAAGCTGCTTTAACATAAGTATTTTAACTGTTTTCCAACTAATACAGTGAAAGGAAGTATCACCAACTTTCACTGATTCAAAAAGTAAATACAGGAAGTTATAAAATCCCCCTGATACAGGGATGAAATCCCCCTTATATAGGGGGGACAGTATGAGGAAGCGTAGAAAACTTCCCGGAATGACAATGCAGTTGAATGCACCATGAAAAAGGTGAACATCATGTTGCATATGTAAACTAGATTGTTTACACTGTTTACGATGCAAGGCAAGCTTTGATACATGAAAATTTAAAGATCTAGTATTAAAGGTGCCTTAAACAGCCACCATCTCACTCATCTTGAATCATAGTTATCTATAAGACATACATTTGGCATGTTTAGAGGAAGGAATTTGCTTGACCGGTTTTTGTTTTCCTACAAAACTATTAGGCTTTGAACTAGTCAAAAGGATGACACTACCACATACCTTGATTATAGACCTACCGGCCTTAAAAGTTTAATCAACAAAGCTATAGAGCACATCACAACTTAAAACATCAGTTGTACCAAATATTTCTTTAGGTTAGACCCTGAACAGTTCTGCTTCATGAAAGGGAGATCCTGCCTATTAAGTCACGCAAGCTTTGACAGCGGTCGTACTGTTCACACAGCATATCTTGACCTAGTCAAAGTATTTCTTGCCATACTCCATTACACACATTCTGTGTATGTGAAACACTTTAAATATATATCTTTCTGTACTAAGACAGACAGCAAACTGGATAAAAGACACAAACCATCTACTTTGGTAGGTGCATCATCTGAAAGTATGAAGGTAAGCAGTTTATCTCCACAGGGTTCTATACTGGGACCCCTCTCTTTTTAGCATTTACTACTTTGCTCTTAAAACTATGAACCATGACCTGCAGTTATCTAACTCTGCAGATGACTGCAAACTGGGTGTTATTGTCATGAACACCTCTGACACCTGTATCCTTCAGAAAGAAATACCCTAGTTAATAGCTGATGTACTGAAAATGAGATAAAATAAATGCAATAAAGTACAGCATTGTTTCATTTAGCAGACATCTCCTACCTTCAACATATATTATAGACAATACTAAATGTAGTCAGGGACATGTATTAAATGTAGTCAAGGATCTAGCTGACAGTTCCCTCTCCTCCTTTGATCATCATGAGGCAAATGTAATCAGAAAATCCTTGTAGTCAACATAACTAATAGCCAAGCATCTATCATTCAAATCGCAAGATGTCATACTTCCCCAGTACTCACCGCTGATTAGACCTATTATAGAGTACAGTGTCCCCTTTAGAATGTACCTCACTCTGCATATCAAATACTTCCCCAGTACTCATCGCTGATTAGACCTATTATAGTGTACAGTGTCCCCTTTAGAATGTACCTCACGCTGCATATCAAATACTTCCCCAGTACTCATCGCTGATTAGACCTATTATAAAGTACAGTGTCCCCTTTAGAATGTACCTCACTCTGCATATCAAATACTTCCCCAGTACTCATTGCTGATTAGACCTATTATAGAGTACAGTGTCCCCTTTAGAATGTACCTCACTCTGCATATCAAATACTTCCCCAGTACTCATCGCTGATTAGACCTATTATAGTGTACAGTGTCCCCTTTAGAATGTACCTCACACTGCATATCAAATACTTCCCCAGTACTCATCGCTGATTAGACCTATTATAGAGTATAGTGTCCCCTTTAGAATGTACCTCACGCTGCATATCAAATACTTCCCCAGTACTCATCGCTGATTAGACCTATTATAGAGTACAGTGTCCCCCTTTAGAATGTACCTCACGCTGCATATCAAATACTTCCCCAGTACTCATCGCTGATTAGACCTATTATAGAGTATAGTGTCCCCTTTAGAATGTACCTCACGCTGCATATCAAATACTTCCCTAGTACTCATCGCTGATTAGACCTATTATAGAGTACAGTGTCCCCTTTAGAATGTACCTCACTCTGCATATCAAATACTTCCCCAGTACTCATCGCTGATTAAACCTATTATAAAGTACAGTGTCCCCTTTAGAATGTACCTCACTCTGCATATCAAATACTTCCCCAGTACTCATCGCTGATTAGACCTATTATAAAGTACAGTGTCCCCTTTAGAATGTACCTCACTCTGCATATCAAATACTTCCCCAGTACTCATTGCTGATTAGACCTATTATAGAGTACAGTGTCCCCTTTAGAATGTACCTCACTCTGCATATCAAATACTTCCCCAGTACTCATCGCTGATTAGACCTATTATAGAATATAGTGTCCCCTTTAGAATGTACCTCACTCTGCATATCAAATACTTCCCCAGTACTCATCGCTGATTAGACCTGTTAAAGAGTACAGTGTCCCCTTTAGAATGTACCTCACTCTGCATATCAAAGAACTAAAGTAGTCAGAGACATACCTAATTAAGAAGGTATCAGGCTTAAAGACCCAGAGATACCAAGATAGGTGTGCGTCTATCCATTTAATCAGTATCTTATAGACTCGATGTACAATCTGTGCCTCTCCTACTGTCATCAACAGACCCCATTGTCTCCGATTTCCTATATCTCCTAATTTCTAATAGCTCAGCAAACACCAGAACCAAGGACCTACATCTTCACCAGAAGATAAACAGAATATAATAGACAGATTAATTCTGCAGTGCCTATCCGATCTCTGGTCTGGAATAAAATGCCCCTGCAATTTAAGCCTTGAAGTACATCACCTTCCTTCAGACATAGTCTGTATGGCTGGATAGGTATCCTTAAATGTACTCTAATACTAACTTGCCTATTGCTCCTTGAGAAAGAGGGTACAGCATAGGCGGGAGGGGGTATTGGCAAATCGCTGATGGCTGCAAGACTAACTAGTATCGAAACTCCAACAAATACTACAAAAACCTATGCAGACTGATACTTACACTGGATCCTCTAAGGGAAGATGATAGTGCTTTTACAATTTCTGCCTGGGAGAAAACACAGACATGGTGGATCAACTCAGATGCTTTATAATTTAATGACACAATGACTGGCTCTGAGGAAAATCAAAGGGCATATGTAAAGAACTGTGCACTTGCCAGTTTAAAGATTTATCACTGCAACATACAATTAACTGTAATACTCCTCTTCTAATAAAGTTGAGAGCATTACTTGTTAAATCTCAGCTCATTGCTAGGGCTAGCCTTAGGGACAGCCAAAGCAGTTGACCTACTGTGGTGCTAGTGTTTGATTAGGTATACTTCTATATAGAAAGTACACACCTTCAACAAATAATTTTCAACAAATGGGATGGGGGTTTGAAGCAAATGTAAGGTACCAAAAAACTGTTTTGAATACAAATGATTATCTTGGTCACTGTATTCAATTTTGTTACCAGGTATCCCATTATCATTCTATAACCTGAAATCAGTGCTAATGTTTTGTCAGTGTTTCACAGTATAATATATTTTTAGTCTATAACCTTGATTTACGAATGCAGTCCTGCCTGTCAGTGTTCTAGAGTTCATGACTTCCTTGGTATGTAGACTGGTATTAGGTTCATAGGTTTATAGGTTCATAGGTTTATACTAGGCTATCTGCCCTAAGGCATTTATAAGCCTAGCCCAAAGTTTTGAGGCTTACGCCACCCCTTATATGAAAAAATACTGTACCCATTAGTTTGTTGTGCCTATGTCCAGCAGTGACACAGAGATGATTCCCGGAGTAAACCTACGATCTCCCATCCACAGGTCAAGATTTCTCTTGAACAGAGTCAGCGAGGTGCTCTGCCTCACATGGACCGGGATTTTATTCCACAGCATAGGGAGTCTCTGAGTGATAAATCTATCCCTCCAGCACGTCCTATTTATATCCGTGCTAAGGTTTAAGTCGCTTGCTCTAGTGGTTTTGGTGGATTTGGATTTTTTGAGGTGGAGCATGTCCATTAATTCCGGGTTGGACATGGCCTTGTATGTCAGGCACATGTCACCTCTGAGCAGACGGTATGCGACTGAATAGAGCTGGAGTTTCTTCAATCTGGCAGCATATGACAGATTTTGGAGTCCTTTATCCTTTTGGTGAGGAACTTTTGGGGTCTCTCCAATTGCTGCAGATGTCGGGTGAGATACATCCCGAATGGGGCATTGTACTCGATCATTGGTCTGATAAGTGAAGAGTACAGGGGAACAATGACCTCACTAGATCTGGATGTGAATCCCTTCATGATCAGGTGGGCAATGTAGAAGGTCTTTCTAACCACTTTAGCAACGTGAGTGTCAAAAGAAAGGCCACTGTCAACCTGGGTCCCCAGGTCCCTGATAACCTCTTCTGTGCTTAGTGGATTGCCACCTATATGGTAGCTTGGGGTTACCTTGTTTTTCCCGAAGGGTATGACTATACATTTTTTAGCTTTAGAGCCAATAGCCTTACAGTGTGTCATAATGTCAAAGTGCAAAGTCTGCTATATATATATATATATATATATATATATATATATATATATATATATATAACATATGTGTGTGTGTGTATTTATATTTATTTATTTTACTTCAACAGGTTTTGTTTTGTTTTGGCTACTGTTAAAGTTTTTGATGACTGCAGGACATTCCAAAATATTGGGAGGAGCTGTAAAATATACTTGTCATTTTTTTACTATTAGTGATATTTATTTTTAGTATTACATTCTCTGATCTAGTATTTGTTCACCTAGTGATATATTCCAAGCACAGACTTTGAAACAGAACTGAAACATACATTGCCTTATCAACAAGACAGAGGTCACCTCTAGGTAATATACAAAAATAATGCACAATGATATTATTTTAAATATCTCACATTTTCCAGTTCAATAACTTTTTTAATAAAGAATCATTGTACATTTTCATGTTGTTTCAGATGGCATGTTTTTAGGACACAGAATGAAATAATATATTCAGTAACTGGTCAGATCAATAATGTATAAAGTGCCACATTGATCTCACTGGACTAGACATAGTATTTACAATTTCCAGGATCTTATTTTTTTAAATTTAAATTTGGTGACTGGTCTAAAAATCCTTTTTTAACTGAGGTGTGTGGAGAAAAGCTCCAAAAAATAATTAACGTAAACTGAAATATGATGACGGTAACAGTCGTGAACATATGATGCTTTTTTAACAGAAGTCTTAGGATATGTGATAAAGAGGTGTTGATTAGTAGGAGATATAATGGAAGCATTCGTAAGGAGAACCAGATGAGCACAGTGGAAGATGAACAGAAGCAAGAGAAAAGAAAACAGTAGTTGAGAGGTGACTCAGGAGGAAATAGACAGAGGACTGTTCTGAAGATAGTCTAACCTGCAGGTGGGCAAGAGAATCAGATCTAATTATCTACAAAATTAGCTTTAAGATGAATTTTATATTGAGGTTTTGTACCAGTTTCACTAAGTACTAAAAGGAATTACAATGCTTGGATACTGAGGTGGAATATAGCACAAATCACCATGAGAATTATTAGTTGGAGTTATTGAGGTGAGCTATTTGTCTGAAGATCTGAGTGTGGCAGGAGGAGAGTACCAGGGCATACGTGGGAATAAGGAGAGGCAAGTTTCTGGACTGTGTGGCATTTTATAACCATGTTACAGCTGACTGAGTTGAAGTATTTTATGATCTGACCATTTGCATTTTAATCATAGCTTTATATTTTTGACCAATTCTCATTAAGTTGCATTTATTGTCATTAAAGGTGAGGTCACCACTACTTGCACCAGGATTATACATTTTGTATAACATCTTGGATAACTTTGGTATCATTTTACTGAAGTAATGTTACCCAGTTTATAAATGCCAGCAGATCTGGCTACCCGGAGCCCACTTGTTGCTTTTTTTATTATTTTTTTTGCATCCATATTCATTGCTGACCATCACGCCATTAACTGACTGACTCTCTTATAACAGAAGTCACATAGCATTTGGATACTTTTTGTTTCTTTAAAGAACTGAAAAAAAACTGTACGCAGGGCAGCAAGTGTGCTTTGATGCCTTCTGAGTGTCTCACCACGAGACTACTACAGCCAAAAATCCAAACTCTTCCTCTTTTCCAAGGAAGGATGACCAACATCAGTCTTTTATTCAAGCTAGCTCCTCCAAAAGCTGACCCCCCCTACTCATACCTACAACACTTGGGTTAAAATCAGGGTTCCACATTTCTGTATCCCATTTCCAGCTTTTACAATGGAGAATAACAGAGTGATAATAGCAGATCACTGTAGAGTGCTGCAGGATACCAGTGTTAACCTAACTAGAATATATAAGTAACGTCATATCTATGACTTGTCATTTCCTGTTGCCTAACCAGCAGTCCCCATTCAAATGAGATAAATGTATATTTAATGTATTTCAGTTGTACATTATTCCCTTATGTGAAACACTGACAAATGGCCTATACACTCGATGTAAACAGCACACACTTCCAGCCCTTTTCAAGTGTTGCTGTTGCCATTTCATAAGAAGCTACAAGATTAAAAAAGGCAACATGTCCCTTAACATAACCCATGCCACTCCACACCTGACAAAAGGCAGTGCCCTACATCATTCTGGATAATGTCCATTACAGACACAGCTGTCCTTGACCTCCTTTCTCTCCAAGACTAATAGCTTAGCAAACACCAAAATGTTCATAAGCAGATACACCAAATGAAATGGACAGCAAGTCATATTACAGAGTGTTTCCCCTATCTGTGACATAAGCCAACCCTGCAGGTGCTACATCACCCTTCAAATAGAACACAACATGGATGACTGGATGAGAACCCTAAAATTTACTGCAGGACGACAGCCTGAGGGTGGCCATTAGCAAGGTATTCATGGTTGCCAAACTAAGTTTCCTTGAAATGCCTACATCTCTCTCTATGACTTTACACAGAGCACTTGTCAGGTTGGTGGATCTAAATCTGTTTGGATCTGCTGCAGTCTCCTGCTTTGTGAACTGGTACCACATGTGTTAACATTTGGTTTAACATGAATAAAGGCTTAGTCAGGTCTTCCTTGATTACGGGGTATGTTGTCAGGTCCCAAGAAACATGAGTTTTTAATTTTATTTATGGCAGGACTGTTTCTTTACTTATCTGTGTAGCACTGTGACATATGCCTCATACTTACTCTGAAACATGCGTAAAAGTTTTCAGCAAGTAAAGTTTGCTATGTCCTATGGCTGATTTTATTTTAATTTTTGATACAATTAAGTAATATATTATTGCTCTTTTTTTAAACACTTTTAATGAATTATCACTTGTGACATTGGCAAATTTATATTTATACAAAAATAATCAAACTGTATTAACAAATTAAGAAACATTTACTGCGGTGGTGGTGCTGCGGTAGTGCTGTCACCTCACAGTTAGACAATGCACGTTCGATTCTCAGTTAGAGCGTCTTCTGTGTGTCGACATGTGTGAATGGGCCTTCCTTCATTGAAGGTTGTGCATTAGGCCCGGCAAGCCAGCACGTAAAAATCTACTGCCAATCATTAGCGGACCGGAGTTCCGCTGTGGCGACCCCTAACCGGGAAAAGCCGAAAGACAGGTTTTTTATACTTCACATATATTGCTATATATCATATAACAAGCAACATTACATAAATTATTCAATTCCAACCCCTTTTTTTAAAGCAAGAAACATCTTTATTGAACCATCACTTATGACATAAGCAATCATACAGTTATATAAATGAAAACAAACCACACCAACGCAATCCTAATTGTAAACATTTTACATCACAAACCATACTGACACGCTCCCAGATGCAAACATTATACATCACTTATAATCCACCCAATCATTTTCAGTCAAACATTACATAGCTCACTTAAGTCCTGCCTTCTTTTAAACCTCATTCCTTCCCTGTATGTATTGTTCTCACAATTCACATTTTTTCCTATGTAGTTTGTTCCTACCCTTTTCTAAAGATCTCAATTCCAGTTGTTTTATGTCTGTTACTATATTCACTACTTATAGGTTGAGGTTTTGATTTCCATTTTCTAGTAATTGCTTTTTTGGTAGCCACCATAATTAGAACCAGCAAGGCCTTACCATATCTATGCAATTCCGATTCTGTATCATAGCTCAGAAAAATCATCTCCCTCGTCACACCAATCTGCCCACCCAACATTTCTGACAGTGCATCCTGCAGGGAATCCTTAAAGTCCACGAACCCACTGCACTCCAGAAAATATATTCCCAAGTACCTCTTTCTTTCCCATCTCAGCCTCCAACATTTGCTGTCTACCTGATGAAAAATTCTCTGGAAATATATTATTACTCTTTAAAAAATTGAGATCAAAGTAAAATGTGTATAGTTTAATATGTAAACGGTTTCTGTCCTTTATCTGATACATACTTGTTAAAAAATAAGGTAATTCTTAAAAGGTCAGGAGTAACTATTTTCACTATTGTACATCTTATTCATTTTGTGATTCAAACAAGAGGTTGTTTGTTCAATTTATCATTTTTTTCTACTACTTATGTTTTACATGGGTTGTCTAGATAAGCTGCTGTCATTTTTCAGTGGAGGCCTGGGAAGAAAAGCTCTGAAGGAATACATATGGCAATATAACAGGATCTATAAGCATTATGCATCAGTGTGTTATTGAATAAACAGTGTATAAACAAAGGGATTGTCTCTAGATCCAGGGATGTCATTGTCCTCCTTCAGTGCATAAACAAAGGGATTGTCCCTAGATCCAGGGATGTCATCCTCCTCCTTCAGTGCATAAACAAATGTATTGTCTCTAGATCCAGGCATATCACTGTCTTCCTTCAGGGCATAAACAAAGGGATTGTCTGTAGATCCAGGGATGTCACTGTCCTCCTTCAGTGCATAAACAAAGGGATTGTCTCTAGATCCAGGGATGTTATTGTCCTCCTTCAGTGCATAAACAAAGGGATTGTCTCTAAATCCAGAGATGTCATTGTCCTCCTTCAGTGCATAAACAAAGGGATTGTCTCAAGATCCAGGGATGTCATTGTCCTCATTCAGTGCATAAACAAAGGGATTGTCTCTAGATCCAGGGATGTCATTGTCCTCCTTCAGTGCATAAACAAAGGGATTGTCTCTAGATCCAGGGATGTCATTGTCCTCCTTCAGTGCATAAACAAAGGGATTGTCTCTAGATCCAGGGATGTCATTGTCCTCCTTCAGTGCAAAAACAAAGGGACTGTCTCTAGATCCAGGGATGTCATTGTCCTTCTTCAGTGCATAAACAAAGGGAATGTCTCTAGATCCAGGGATGTCATTGTCCTCCTTCAGTGCAAAAACAAAGGGACTGTCTCTAGATCCAGGGATGTCATTGTCCTTCTTCAGTGCATAAACAAAGGGAATGTCTCTAGATCCAGGGATGTCATTGTCCTCCTTCAGTGCATAAACAAATGCATTGTCTCTAGATCCAGGGATATCACTGTCTTCCTTCAGGGCATAAACAAAGGGATTTGTCTGTAGATCCAGGGATGTCATTGTCCTCCTTCAGTGCATAAACAAAGGGATTGTCTCTAAATCCAGCGATGTCATTGTCCTCCTTCAGTGCATAAACAAAGGGATTGTCTCTAAATCCAGCGATGTCACTGTCCTCCTTCAGTGCATAAACAAAGGGATTGTCTCTATATCCAGGGATGTCATTGTCCTCCTTCAGTGCATAAACAAAGAGATTGTCTCTAGATCCAGGGATGTCATTGTCCTCCTTCAGTGCATAAACAAAGGGATTGTCTCTAGATCCAGGGATGTCATTGTCCTCCTTCAGTGCATAAACAAAGGGGTTGTCTCTAGATCCAGGGATGTCACTGTCCTCCTTCAGTGCATAAACAAAGAGATTGTATCCAGATCCAGGGGTGTCACTGTCCTCCTTCAGTGCATAAACAAAGAGATTGTCTCTAGATCCAGGGATGTCACTGTCTTCCTTCAGTGCATAAACAAAGGGATTGTATTTAGATCCAGGGGAAGTCATTGTCCTCCTTCAGTGCATAAACAAAGGGATCGTCTCTAGATCCAGGGATGTCACTGTCCTTCTTCAGTACATAAACAAAGGGATTGTCTCTAGATCCAGGGATGTCACTGTCCTCCTTCAGTGCATAAACGAAGGGATTGTCTCTAGATCCCGGGATGTCATTGTCCTCCTTCAGTGCATAAATGAAGGGATTGTCTCTAGATCCAGGGATGTCATTGTCCTCCTTCAGTGCATAAACAAAGGGATTGTCTCTAAATCCTGGGATGCCATTGTCCTCCTTCAGTGCATAAACAAAGGGATTGTCTCAAGATCCAGGGATGTCATTGTCCTCCTTCAGTGCATAAACAAAGGGATCGTCTCTAGATCCAGGGATGTCACTGTCCTTCTTCAGTACATAAACAAAGGGATTGTCTCTAGATCCAGGGATGTCATTGTCCTCCTTCAGTGCATAAACGAAGGGATTGTCTCTAGATCCAGGGATGTCATTGTCCTCCTTCAGTGCATAAACGAAGGGATTGTCTCTAGATCCAGGGATGTCACTGTCCTCCTTCAGTGCATAAACAAAAGGATTGTCTCTAAATCCAGGGATGCCATTGTCCTCCTTCAGTGCATAAACAAAGGGATTGTCTCAAGATCCAGGGATGTCATTGTCCTCTTTCAGTGCATAAACAAAGGGATTGTCTCTAAATCCAGGGATGTCATTGTCCTCCTTCAGTGCATAAACAAAGGGATTGTCTCTAGATCCAGGGATGCCACTGATCTCCTTCAGTGCATAAATAAAGGGATTGTCTCTAGATCCAGGGATGCCATTGTCCTCCTTCAGTGCATAAACAAAGGGATTGTCTCTAGATCCAGGGATGCCATTGTCCTCCTTCAGTGCATAAACAAAGGGATTGTCTCTAGATCCAGGGATGCCATTGTCCTCCTTCAGTGCATAAACAAAGGGATTATCTCTAGATCCAGGTATGTCACTGTCCTCCTTCAGTGCAAAAACAAAGGGATTTTCTCTAGATCCAGGGATGCCACTGTCCTCCTTCAGTGCATAAACAAAGGGATTGTCTCTAGATCCAGGGATGTCATTGTCCTCCTTCAGTGCATAAACAAAGGGATTGTCTCTAGATCCAGGGATGTCACTGTCCTCCTTCAGTGCATAAACAAAGGCATTGTCTCTAGATCCAGGGATGCCACTGACCTCCTTCAGTGCATAAACAAAGGGATTGTATCCAGATCCAGGGGTGTCACTGTCCTCCTTCAGTGCATAAACAAAGGGATTGTCTCTAGATCCAGGGATGTCACTGTCCTCCTTCAGTGCATAAACAAAGGGATTGTATTTAGATCCAGGGGAAGTCATTGTCCTCCTTCAGTGCATAAACAAAGGGATTGTCTCTAGATCCATGGATGGCATTGTCCTCCTTCAGTGCATAAACAAAGGGATTGTCTCTAGATCCAGGGATGGCATTGTCCTCCTTCATTGCATAAACAAAGGGATTGCCTCTAGATCCAGGGATGGCATTATCCTCCTTCAGTGCATAAACAAAGGGATTGTCTCTAGATCCAGGGATGGCATTGTCCTCCTTCAGTGTATAACCAAAGGTATTGTCTCTAGATCCAGGGATGGCAATGTCCTCCTTCAGTGCATAAACAAAGGGAATGTCTCTAGATCCAGCGATGGCATTGTCCTCCTTCAGTGCATAAATAAAGGGATTGCCTCTAGAGCCAGGGATGTCATTGTCCTCCTTCAGTGCATAAACAAAGGGATTGTTTCTACATCCAAGGATGTCATTGTTCACCTTCAGTGCATAAACAAAGAGATTGTCTCTAGATCCAGGGATATCATTGTCCTCCTTCAGTGCATAAACAAAGGGATTGTCTCTAGATCCAGGGATGGCATTGTCCTCCTTCAGTGCATAAACAAAGGGATTGTCTCTAGATCCAGGGATGGCAATGTCCTCCTTCAGTGCATAAACAAAGGGAATGTCTCTAGATCCAGCGGTGCCATTGTCCTCCTTCAGTGCATAAACAAAGGGATTGTCTCTAGATCCAGGGATGGCATTGTCCTCCTTCAGTGCATAAACAAAGGGATTGTCTCTAGATCTAGGTATGGCATTGTCCTCCTTCAGTGCATAAACAAAGGGATTGTCTCTAGATCCAGGGATGCCACTGTCCTCCTATAGTGCATAAACAAAGGGATTGTCTCTAGATCCAGGGATGCCATTGTCCTCCTTCAGTGCATAAACAATGGGACTGTCTCTAGATCTAGGGATGCCATTGTCCTCCTTCAGTGCATAAACAATGGGATTGTCTCTAGATCCAGGGATGTCATTGTCCTCCTTCAGTGCATAAACAAAGGGATTGTCTCTAGATCCAGGGATGTCATTGCCTTCCTTCAGTGCATAAACAAAGGGATTGTCTCTAGATCCAGGGATGTCATTTTCCTCCTTCAGTGCATAAACCAAGGGATTGTCTCTAGATCCAGGGATGTCATTGTCCTCCTTTACTTAGTCCTCATTAGGCCAGTCATTGAATATAATGCCCCCCCCCCAATTAGCATGTATCTGCCCAGACACATGCAATAACTGGAACTCCCACAGGGGTACCTTACTAAAAGGATAGAACAACTAAACAACATATCCTACATTGTCTAAATCAAAGCTCTGTCACTATACTCGCTATCCTACAAACTGCTAAAAGGTGATCTGTGTCTGGCATACAAGGAATCCTCCAACCCAATACAGATGGATTTAATGTACATCAGCAAGTCAAATGGTATCATAAACACTATGTCTGGGGATCTAAACCTTTTCTGCAACATCAACAGAGATGGAGAGACAGGTGTACCTCACAGAGGAGGATACAGCTGCTCTGGAAAAGACTGCCTATCCACATAAAACAAAGTTCATCTCTGGCCATATTCGAGTGCAACTTGGATCTATGGATTGGAAACAGAAAATTTGCCCAAGAACTGCCCCCTGTACTACTAATGGACAGAGACAGCTCCTAAATGCTTTATCCCATGCGTGGGTCCCCTCAAATGATCTATAGTATGATCTCAGTTATCCTCATTAGGGGTAATTTATAATTATCAACCATGGGATGGGTAAGGCCAATATCTAATAAAATGGGAAATGTTAAATCAAGTGACAAAAGGAAATTGGTTAGCCTTAAAATGGCCCTCAAGGGCAGATAGCCTAATACTTACCTATGATCCTATAATAAATAAGGCTAGATGACATGATTTTACTTTCTGATATTATGCAACAAGCCAGATTTTGCCCCTTCCACTTCTACCTTCATCAATGGGCTCTTCAATTCATCTACACATTCAGCGAATAGAATTGCATCATCTGCATATGAGGCTCTTGATGTTTCAGCAATTTTGAAACCAGCATGAGTCATCGAACCCAACATTTCACATGATACATTCAGCATATAAACTGAATAAGAAAGGTGACAATATGCAGCCTTTTTGTACACCTTTTCCAATCTTGACCTAAACAGGTATGCCATATTCAGTTCTAACTGCTATTTATTGTTCTGTATACATGTTTCTTAAGAAGCAAAAAGGTGACCTGATACTCCCATTACAGTAAGAACTTGACAGAGTTAATTATAATCCACACATTCAAAGACTTTACAGTCAACAAAGAAAAAGTATATATTTCTGGAACTCCTCTGCTTTTATTCAGGAGATGTTGGCAATTTGATCTCTGGTGCCTTTGCCCCATCTAAACAGCTTTTATATCTGGCAACTCTTAGTCCATATATTGCAAGAGTCAAGCTTGAAGGATATTCAGTATTACACCTTGTTAGCAACTGAAACGAGTTCAAAATGTTTGATAATCTAAGCACTCTTTAGCACTGTGCTCTTTGGGACTGGAATGTAAACTGCTGTTTTCCACTCTAATGGCCACTGTCATTTTCCAAATTTGTTATCAAATTCCATGCAGCACTGAAATGGCATCATTTTGCGAGATATGAAGTAATTCACTTTAAATTCCATAATTTTTGTAGCCTTATTAGAAAGACTTTATAGTGCCCATTGATCTGGGATGTCAGGCTCTAACACTGTAGATGTCAATGATGTTGGGATCCTACTTATACATTTCCTCTCTATGTCCCTGACAGCTCTTCTTAAGATATTCTGCTTATGTTAGGGTCCCTGCCTCCCACTGATGTCTTTTATCGAGTCCATCTCTACCTGGAAGTTTCCCTTAATCATCAATTTTCTTGAACTGAACCCTGGTCAGTTTCATTCTACTGTCTTCTTGCAGTTTTATGCACTGCTTACTTAAATACACCTCCTTGTCATTCCTTCCTATTTTCTGAAATTCTGCATTCAGTCTGACCTATTTTTCCTATCTCCATTGGCTTTTGCTCTCATTTCTTGACCAATTCTAAAACCTCTATACAAAGCAATTTTGCCATCTTAATGTTTTAGCTGTTTGGAATATTTTAAAGCTACTTCCTGAATGACATCATAAGCGTATTTCCATAGTTCTTCCCCATCATAGTTCATCTGCATCTGAGGCCCACCTAAATACAAAGACATCAATGTCACTTTTTGAAACCCAAACATACACTCCAAATAGACATTCTAATTACATCCAGTCTTTGTCCCACAATGGCCAAAATCTGTACAAACAAAAAAAAAATCCTTTCAATAATGTTAATCCATATTTGAAAGAAAAAATCGTGTCAGCATCTGAAAGAAAACATAAAACCAACTTTGTGACAATTTCTTCTTCGAGAAGTACATATACAACAGCAAAGTTCCTAAATGCTGGTGCCCTTCTAAATTCTAAAATGGAACTAACCGAGAATGACAGTGATATAGTTAAAGAATTCACATCTTTATCAGATTGTACTAGCTGCAAACACGCTCATTATGAACGAAAACAGTTCATTTTAAACAGCTGAGCTCCATACTGAAACAACAAAACTGGACAGTTTAAACATCAAGGAGACAAGCTTTGGCAATTTTTTTCTAAAACGATCAAATGCTCATCAGGTAGAATCATTTGATACCACTGTTAAAAGAAAGAAAATAAAAAGGGATAAGAAGGACTACACACCTAGTTTGGCATATGTGCACCTGCTGCCAAAGAATAACAAAAATCCATCAGGAATAATAGCAAATGAGAACCTTATAGGAACTATCCATGAACTATCCATGAAAATAGAAGCAGTTGCCAAGATCTTCTTAATTAGCAGAAAGAAAGGGCAGAAGTCCTGTACTATGTACGCATAAGTGTTCTTGCCAGTCTGAGGGATGATAAGTTTATAGGGCAGCAGAATCAATGGAGAAAGACAGTGGCAACCAACAAATGGAATAGCTCCAACAGTTGATGGAGGGGAAAAGGCTGGAGGGGATGTTAATTTCCAGTTCATACAACACAGTCATTACTCTATCCAGTACTTATTTAAGTGCAACAGAGTTAGATCTTCTAAATCAAGGATTCACAGTTGTTCCCTCTAGACCAGGACACATCATCAGTATGCTTATCAATTAGTTAGATCTTCTAAATCAGGAGTGTCCAACCCGCGGCCCGCATGCGGCCCTCAGAGCTCTTCCATGCGGCCCGCGACCCTTAAATTTAAATTTAATTTTAATTTACCTTTTTCCGTGTGTTTACACGTCCGCGTACTTTTGCTGTTCTGCACATGCGCCAACTTTCTTTTTTTTACGTTTTTTTCATACCAGCGTCTTTCCGCTGGTATGCGCATGCGCGAAAACACCGTCCGGGCATTTTTTATATTACTGGTAAAAGAAAAGCTGAAGCGAGATCGTGAAGAGTGGATTTATTATTTCTTTGTGTACACACCGACTACACTACAACATAGCAAAAGGTAAGTTAAGTATTTTGACACTGTGTCTGCTCCCTTAGTTTAGAATGGGTTAAGTCTGGAAGGTGCATTTTTGGAGTTTTTTTTGTATTAGTGGCCAGTTTGAAAGGGATCTGGCTGAGTGCTGTCTGTATTTCCGAGGGTATACTTGACAATCTGTATTAGGGTCTTGTCTTTAAAGGTGGACAACATCCAGTATTAGAGACTGTAAGGGTGGCAGTGACTCATTTCATACTGAAACTAGTGTAAGCCGTTGTCCATTCTTTATTGTAGTACATTGGTGTTGTTAGCTCAGTTGATGAAGCATTATTATAATGTGGTATTAGTAGCGGAGTTTGCAACAATAAGGGGCAGTTAGTGTTCAATCCTAGGAATTAGTCCATTAATGGCTATGGAACATCTGGCTTCTGGAGTGAGGAGATCCGATATCAAATAATCTGCTTTAAGTTCTCCTAATTATACTTTGTTAACTTGGGTCTCTAAACTAACTGCCACACTGCTCGCCATACCTCCAACTGTCCAGATTTTTGACACTAAAACCTTTTGTTCTAACAACTTTCTAAGTTTAAAAGATTAATATTTAAAATCTGTCTTTATGTCTTTCTCCCCCATTCTTTTGGCTTTATCCAAACTTCTTGTGCGAAGAGATTGAGAGACATGCTGTTCACTTAGTCATCAGGTGGGCTTTTTCAAAGAATTATGAGTTTCAGTGCCTTTGCAAGGAATGTGAGTTTCTCTTCATTTTCAAAGAATTGTAACTTTCAGTGTATTTTCAAATAATTGCATGTTTCAAGTGAAGGGAAGTTTATTTTTGCTCACACTGTTGTTCAATGTGCAACTGTTTTGTTTTAAATATGTCTGTTAGTGTTTGTGCTACAGAATTTGAAAGTAATGTTTGTAGCACAATAAATGGTCTTCTTTCTTTTGGTGCAGGTTCTACTCCACAGCATGTAGATTAATTGCTGATACTGTAGTGCATTTTAAGTGGGGACTGGGATGCTGCACTCCTGAGTGTGTCTTCCTTTGTGTGAGAGACCAACTATAAACCTGTTTTTGATTTGCCATCCATGCTCTATTACAAAGATGTTTGCCAGCAGCAAACTTTTCATGTTACAAATCTCTTTAATGTAGAAGTAATCAGATACATTTTACTTCTACACAGATGGTTCATATTGACTTATATTAGTGGATTGTAATGACAGAAGTTTGAGTAGCCTTTTATGGTTGAAATGTTCTGAAATGGATGTTTTGTCATTAATGATGTTTTGTTTCATTGCTACTGGAAAATGTTTAAAATTGCAAATTTAAAACACGATATAACAAGTAGTGCTGTATTATACAAGGAATATGATTTAATACAATCAGGAAGGTGAACCAAAGAACACATACATGGTCCTAAAAATGTAGGCAAGGGCCCTATGATTTGAAAACAGCTCAAAGGTATACTTTATCCACCACTGGCGAGATGCATTTTCTTTGAATGTGAGTTTCAATGGAGTTTCAATGAATGTGAGTTTGAAGAACAGAAAAGTTTACTGTTGTTCATTCTGTTTGTTTTCATTATGAGACTATTGTTTCGTTAACAAATGGTTATCTTTTTTTGTGCGTTAAAATTTGAAATAAAAGTTTTAAATTACTGTAAGTCAAAATATCTGTAGTCATTGGAGAACTAAAGAAAAAATAGTATGGTAACTGGGGAGACAAGGCCAAGTAATGCGGCACTGGGGTGGCTGGAGGTGTCTGCTGTGTATGTGGGGGCCTGATACCATACACTGCCTAGGGCCCATTTGACCATAATCCAACTCTGCATGTGACATCCCATTGCAAACATATACTTCTTTCTGTTTTTCTATCCTTCTGCCTAATCCTCTCTCTACACCTCAATCCTTCCTGTAGACTAGAGTGAGAGCAAGAAGAATATAACATTATTCCTAAGAATTGGAGGTGGTTGTAGGCAAAATGTTGAGGGATCAGTGATGACAGGGATAAGGGCATGTTTAATTTTTTTGTGCAGCTTGACTGTAGTTGTGTTGGTATTTACAGCAAGCTAGCCTAACTACTAGTTCCAAAGTACTGCAAAATCAAACTGTAGCTTTCTAATTATTTCATGAGTTGAATTCCCATACCTAGTGACTGCGTAATGTATGTAGATGTGGTTTTCAAGTGTCAGGAAGTCATTATTAATAAATGAGAATACAATGGCTCCAAGAATGGATACTTGTGGGACTCTACAAGAAATGTTTCCATTTACTGAGGAATCATAAGCTCCACATGTGGTGTAGGATTGATTGGATGGGTAGTTATGAAACTACTGTAAACCTCTGGAGAGAAGCTGAGTATTGTATACCTATTTAGTAATTGCCTACAACTGACTGTTTCAAAGCCTGTATCGAGGTCAAGAAGTATTGTACCAGTTATCAGACCAGACATGGTACTGTAATTGGAATGGAAGCAGTGTTTGACAGTCATTCGCAAGTGATTCTTTTTCCAAGTAATTTTGCTAGTGGGCAACTGTTGGCAGTAGGGTAGAAGTCTGAGGGATATTCAACTGTTAAGAGATTTTCAATGTCAAATAGTTTCATAATTTTATTAGGTTTAATAGTTGCTTCACACTTAGGTCCCGAGTAACACATGAGACTTGCAAGTTCATGTGTAGTTCAAACATTTTTTAATAATTGTAGTACTACATTAACAGAGTATAACCTAGTACTAGCTTTTTATTTATTAGTACTGGTTGATAATAATTTTATCACTACTACTATTTATGATAGTTTGGATGAACTTGGGTTCTTAGTTTAAACTAGCTAAAATGTCCGTTTTTAAACGAAAATACTTTTATGTATTTTATGCATTTTGTTAATTCTAAGAAACTATTGTACTTAATTAATGTTTTTAGTACTGGATGTACTGTTAATTAATTGAAAGGTTTGTACTTGTTAAATTTTTTTACAAATAAACTAAGATGTTAGATTTAACTGTTTTTTAAATAATTAGAATGAGATATTGAATTTTAGGGCAAATATTATGCATTTATTTATTGTTCAAATTCACCTACAATACAGCCACATTAGTCCGCATAAACCTGGGGTCTTGCCTTTTTTTTTTTTTTTTTGCTCTTCAGTTAATGTGAGACCTTTTTTTTTTTTTTGGTCCTCACTTGCCGTTTGCCCCCAAACCATTTCTGTTGACTCAATGCGGCCCTTGCAACTGAAAAGGTTGGACACCCCTGTTCTAAATCAAGGATTCACAGTTGTTCCCTCTAGACCAGGACACATCATCAGTATGCATATCAATTTGAAACTTTATAGCCATACATTAAATTTCAATTTTTTATTGAATGATTGATCAGAATTTGTAGATATGCATGAACTGAAGAAAAAAAAAAAACATTTACTCCACTCCTTACACCTATGTTACAGGCATTTGAAAATGACTGTGAAACAGACATAATGAATCCACTGAATAGTAAACTTAGGGACATTTTTTTTCTGTTTTATAAATGTACTTCATGTGAATTTGTTGTTATAAATAACCCAAATACCAAAGACTTAAGATATATGAAAGTTAACATGCGTGTCACTGAAGTAAATGACACTACTATTTATAGAAATAAATATACAATCATTCTACAAGATATGCATTCCTATGAAATAGCAAATCAAAAACAGTGAATACAGAAAACAAATATATTGATTCTGCACTGTACAGGATGATACAGAACAGTAGCATAATGCTGAAAATTCCAGGCTAGGGATGTTATTTAAAATTGCTAATTAAGGACCCTTATATTTCCCTCTAAGACAAATAATGCCGGGGGTAGTAAAACAGCAACTATTTCTTTATACATAGCATTTTAATTCCTTTAGTAAAAAAAAAAAAAAAAAAAAAAAAAAAAAAATTGAGCCCTAAATCTGTGATTCATGGCATCTCCTCGAGAAAGTAAATGGAGAATTTTAAAGCAAGATAGTAGCTTGTTAGCAGCATTACTAAAGAGCTCTAACAGATTTCAAGAATTTTTGACAAGTTTTTTTCAATCCAAATCACCTGTTGAGATCTACCTAAATAGAATTCATTTGATTTTATGTCAGACTTCATTAGACCGTAATACCAACAAACGTCCTGTTACATTGAACCAGCAAGATTTTGCTACAAAATAAGTCACTCCAAATCTTAATCCCATGAAAACAGTATGAAGAAAGAAGTTCAAACTCTAGCTTCAAGTATTCAGGATATTTCACTGAAAATGAGTAAGATTGATTATAAAAAACGAACTGTAATACATAAATAAACCTTTTGAAAGGGGTTCCATTGGTTTGTCAACAGGGAGTTTGGAAGACATCTGTTTAATCGACTACATTTGATTGACTATACAGAGAGTCAAGTGTGTGAGATCAACAATCCTCAGGTAGAGGAACATTCCCTTTCCCCGGGGATTGTGCAATCTTGGAGTTAGTATATATAATTAGCAGGGGTTGTGGGGGTGCAGGGGAACTTGTCTCCCCTGCAGAAAACAATGTTTTAAAGTTTCAGATGTCAAGATTCTTCCTCAGCACATGCATACTAGGAAGTCAAGATTTCATTTTCTTTCCTTCCTGTTCACACCTGGTCAAAGTTTCCTTAACTTTGGGCCCAAAGAGAAATGAGCCATCAAAGGGGGTGTTGACAAAGGATGACTTAAAGGGCTCCATAAAGGAACATAAGCACATCCAGGAGTGTCTCCTGAGAGCAATTCCTGTATCCGCTGCCCTATTCGTTCCATCAGCTGCACATGAGATCAGACGCAAGGATGAGTTCACTATGGAATTAAGGGTAGCAAGCTGGGAGGCAACCTTGTCTGAAGCTCCTTCAGCTACCATACCCTGAAGAGCATCTCCAAGCTCTTTTAGGAGGTCTCTTTGCAGTCTTGTGAAATGTGTAAGATAGTTCAGTGAACGCATGGCAAAAGTCGCTGAACTATACATGCGCTTCCCATAACTATCCATGATTCTAGAGTCTCTGTTAGGAGGATGGATAGAGGAAGAAGTTTCTGACATCTACTTTTTGGTGGCTGCTGCCACCACCATGGCATCAACAGACACTCCCTTAGTGAGAAAAATCTTATCATGACGGGCAGAAATAAATTTATTGGGCCCCCTAGGGACAGGCTCCATGTTGTCCGGAGACTCCCACACCCTTCGTGAAACCAACTCCATAAGCTCAGCGAAGGGCAGAGACACCCAAGAGGTGGAGGGTTGAGACACAAAAGCTTTCAGGAGGACCGACTCATCTTCAGTAGGGTTGGTGGGCTTCCAGCCACCCCTCTGCTTAAGGATTTCCAGTATATCTGCAAATGAGATATCATCAGAGGGGGACGGTGGGGACCCTTCTGATTCATCTAAGTCAGTGTCAGATTTGAGAGACTCCTGCGGGGAGTCTAGATGCTTCCTCTTGCAAATTCTCTTCCTGGGAACCTCATCAGTGGGAACTTCAGGTGAGGTATCAGAAGAACAGGGGCCACCCAGTGGGGCTTCCTGAGGCTAAGGGGCTCTACGCTTCAAAGGGAACTGTGAGGCAAAAGTGGACACTGGCGCTTTTGGGGAAGAGGTAGTTGGTCCTGAAGTTGTGGATGTCCTGGAGGACATTACTCTCCTCATGCCCTCTAAAGCATCTCTGCTCTGGTGAGAAGGAACCACTGGAGCTGAAGAAACAGATGATTCCCTTGGTACTGGAACAGTGGGCTCCGATCCAGAGGTAGGAGCCAAACTCCTCCGAGCCGAGGCCCCGAGTGGCAAAGTTTGAACCAAAAGGTCAGTCCTACTATCCTCCCTGGACCTGACTGGCGAGTGCCGGCTCCTAGACTCCTTGATCGGCACCGAGGAAGTCCAAATAAATGGAACCGATGGGATTGGAGCAGGAGTCGGCTCCGAAGACTCCACAATCATAAGGTCCAACTCTTCTGGCTCTGACGGACCTGTATGGCTCGGAGGAGGAAAAGTAGAAGATGGAGGAATAGTTTTCGGTTCCGAAACCACTTGGGTCAGAACCAATAAAAATTTTACAAACGCCGGTGCCTGTAACAACTTCTGCACCACACGATCCACATCCAAATCGGATAGGCTTATCAAGGACAGATATGAATGGATACAGGGTGGTACCGACTGGAGGATTGGTGACTTCAATACTGTGGAGACCGGTTCCAGGACTGGGGATCGGCTCCAAAAAGACAAGACGCTCGGCTCCAAAGGCTGTGGAGCCAACGTAGAAGTTTTTTTTAATTATGTCGAATCTGATGAAAAAGCCTTAGAGGACTTGGAAGATTTGGGAGACTGACTAGTTTTATCATGGTCGCCCAAAGCTTCTTGAAAGGAAGATTTTAATAGTCCTCTGTCCATTAATTTTCTTTTCCTTTCATGAAGTACATAACTACTAAAGGAATGGCAAATGGAGCAACTCTCTTGCAAGTGCAAAGCACCCAAGCAATAAACACAATTTACATGACCATCAGTCACAGACATCTTTTGTCGACAGTTTGGACATTTTTTAAACCCAGACTTGGGTTGTTTCTCCTTATCCTGGTCAGCCACGACAAAAAATTTTAAATGCACACAAGCAACTTGTATAAGCAAAAAATACACACACACACACACACACACACACACACACACACACACACACACACACACACACACACACACACGTGTTTAACAATTTGAAAAAAAACACTATAATATTCAAAAAGTAAGCAGCCCTTAAAAAAAACAAATGGACTCTATATAGTTAAATATGAGCTAACTATAAATGTATGAACACACTCTAAAGACTATAAATGTTACTAAAACACACTTCTAAGCTATTAAACCTACACTAATATCTATATGTGTATATATATATATATATATATATATATATATATATATATATATATACATACATACATATATAAAGGCACACCAAAGAAAGGGAAGGGAGATACTACAGGCCTATATAAACAACGGCCAAATGGAACTATCACAATTAAGCTAACACTATTTAACAAGCTATTAAAGATAATAAAGTTATAAAGTGAAAGATATAACGTGAAAAGAGACATTTTTTTAGAAAAATTTGTTATACTGTCCCGAGCTGTGAGAAAACCTCCGATCTGTTGCAGCGGAAAACTAGATCTGTGGTAACTCAAGGTGCATTATGGGATAGGGACTTGGCCTCAAGCTGTCTGAAGAACTCGAGCTTTGTAGTAGGCCGAATCGGAGCCGAGGATCAGCTCCAAACCCATCTGTAAGAATGAACGGCGAGATAGAATAACTTCACATCTAACATTTATATCAATAAAACATATCAGACAGAGTTGTAAATAATATCACTAACCTTTACTTATGAAATCAGAAAAGAATAGAGTGAACATCATAGGAAATTCTTGAAAATAGTCTTGGGACATTTAGAATCAAACCAAAAACAGAAAAGTAGGGCAGAGAGATGCAGAAGTGCAAAAGTAACTATGAGAGAGACTGAACTTTCCTTACAAGTATGTATATATAAACACACAGTTTTATTCTTCCCACAGTGCACCAGCCAGCTGACCATCTCATAACCATCACCTTATCAACTTCACTCCCTTAGCAACTGATGAGAAGTACCTTTTTTGTAATTAAAATGGAGCAGGGTTGGAATCCATCTCGATTGAAGATGGAATCTGTGACGTGCCTGAGTTAAATTTCATTTCTTCAATGTGACACAGCATTTGCTGTACTTGATGTATTCACTTAAAATAAACTTGTTTCTTTTCATCCAGAAAGATAAAACCACTAAGAGACAATAAACATGGCCGAGGAAATACAGATAAAACAGGAGTTTAATATGCAAACAACAAAAAGTGAGTGCTTTCACATTGTCGTCAATGCTTCATCAGACGTTAAATAAAAATCCAAGATAACAAAGCATTTAAACATTCATTAAACCAATCAGAGACACCCTCTGTTACAGGCGTAATACAAAATAACTGAACTCGTTAAAAGCAACTGTGTATGTATCTACCTACTGGCACCAAAGAAACAAATGCCTAAAAAAGCTGTTCAAAATGTACAAAAGAAATATTGTAAATATTAGTGTTATTCTTTTACTCAGGGAGATTAAAGCAACTTTACTTTGCCTTCCACAACTCTGAGTAATCAAGATTTTCCAGTTTTTTTTGTTGAATCTTGAATTTTGTGTTACTCCTTTCACTATTTATTAGTTTTTTAATGGGTTCTTGTCAAGAGCAGAGAATGTCTTCAACTTTTATTTGGATTTTTTAGGAGTGCCTTATTTTTTTCTCCACAACTTCCTCACAGAATGGATCTACTCACACAAGACCGGGGGAGTGTGATACAACCCAGACTGAAACAACCATGTTGAACTGCCTAGATGATTCATTTTTGATATCCCACAGGCACCTTGTTTCTGTGGATGTGCAGCAGGTACTAAGTAGGCAATAAATCCTGCTACTAGGAAAATCTGATATTAGTATTTGGAACACATTTTATAGTTGGTGCCACTCTAATAACCAGGGCCCAATTGGGATTTTGTACCATCAGTGTTACTATATATGTGTGAGTTACTGTTCTTCTGGTCTGTCATACTCCTTTAACAAGGTGTATTTGCTGGTCATTTCAGCACATCTGCCCATGGATCCTCAAGTCTATTCTCAGACTTTGTTCAAGCTGTTCTTGAAAGGGGTTTGCACTGGAGACAACACAGAGCGCAGGTAGCACCCTTGTTGGATTTTACCTTTGTGTTGGAAAAGTTAAATCACTTTCCTTTTGAATCAGCTCATCAGGCTGTTTTTTACTTCATGATTTGGAAGACAACTTTCCTTATTGCTCTGGTATCTACAAGAGTGTACTAGAGCTGCAAGCTCTCATAGCGGTGAACCCTATTTGGTTTTCCAAAGAGACAGGATTACTTTTAGAACAAATCTCTCATTCATTCTAATAGCAGTTTGGGAGTTTATATGGAATTAAGTTACCAATCTCCCTAAACTTCTTACTGAACTTTTAGACAAGGGATTCCGCGTACTTTGCACTTGCACTAGCAGCTGCAGTATTACCTTGTTAGAAGTGAGTCCTTTTGGAAAACTGTACAGCTGTAAATTTCTTATGATGGGACAAGAGAAGTAACCCATGACAAAACAGACAATTTTCAGATCGTTGTTCCTTGCTATTTCCTTCTTTTATTCCCACTACAGCAAAATCACTTCCAAGCTGGGTCAAGCCACATTCTACATGGCCTTGGCTTCTTCAATGACATATTGCAAAAGTGTAGATTATAAAATTAATCTTGATGCAGCTACGTGGTCCACTATGCATAATTTTACAAAGCACTACTTACTGGATTCCTTTTCCAGGTCCAGCTCAGTCTTTGTTGGGTCATTCTCATTGGGATCCTGGCTCCAGTACCTCCTACTCCTCCCAGATAGTGTAAACTGTGGTGATCTATCCATATAGTAAGGCTACTGTAGCAGTGATCAAACAACGACCATAGTACAGTTATATAAGTAAACTTACCGTATCAGTAGATGTTTAAATGATAACTACTGAAGTAGCCCCTCCCTACCTCTACTCCCATAAGTTTTGTATGTTCTGATGGCAGGGTTTGAACATACATTTTTATTTTCCTAAGCATCAACCTTTTCATGATGCTAGTTCCCCTCTCAGTTTGCATGAAAGTTCTGAAGGGCTTAGCGCCCAATCTCTCTTTTTCTTCAGCTCAACCTGAGCTAATGGTTTGGGTGCATGCAATGTGTCCTTGAAACATTTGGAAGCTGGCTGGCTGTTGTATCTTTAGCAGGATATAACCCATATAGCTAATGCTACTGTAGCAGTGAGTGATGAAACCATTCAAGCATTTAATTTTATGGTAAATTTACTTTACCACTAGTGGATACCAGAAAAACAACCAGCAGCGTTAGCTTTTTAAGGGGAAATCTATACTGCGGATATAGTAGTTAGGCCCATGAAAAAGCTTACAATAGCTTGCTGTTTGGTCTATTCAATGGACACTTCCCTCTTGGTGGGAACTTGTGGTAATTGCCTGGCCTCTTCTATATGAACAGTGAACTTCTACTGCCTGGTCCAGAAGGGTGAAAACTCATAAAGGAACATTTACATTCACAGGAATTAAGCCGCGGTGGTACAGCTGTAGCATTGTTGCCTCACAGCAAGAGGTTCTCCTGTTCAATTCTCGGCTGCAGTGCCTTGTGTGTGGAGTCTGCATGTCCTCCCCGTGGTCGAGTGGCCTCTAAAAGACATGCGTGAATGGGCGTGCCAGGTGCCTTCACTGAAGGTTGGGCGTCGGGCTGGCAACTCGGCACCATAAAAATCTACTGCCAATCATTAGCGGACCGGAGTTCCGCTGTGGCGACCCCTAACCGGGAAAAGCCGAAAAGACAAACAAACACATTCATAGGCATTAAAAACAACTGTCTGTTCCCCATACCAAATCAAAAAACACCAAATACAGCACCTGCTGTATTTGGTGTTTTTTTGAGCTTGTATTTCATACCATCTTCTGTTGGGACAGTTTTTTATTCTTCCCCATACCAGCTTGCAAAAAGTAGTACAACAGAATGTGTTGAGTTGCCTGTTTTGAAAGGAGACAAGGAGATATACATAAGTTGTTCTCCACAACTGAATAAGTTTCTGGAAGCCCCCTCATCTTCTCTGCCAATACATTTTGTTTGAAGAGAATGTAGGAAGCTTGGAGGGTACAACAATGTGTCAAAGCAAACTCCCAAGCTAACACAGCCAGACTACATACAGGGCAAGTCCTGGTCACCCCTTCCTTGTTAATGTACCACATCACTGTGGTGTTGTCTATTATCACCTGCAAAGGCCCTGGGGACAACAGGTGGTGAAGAAATTCTATAGCTGGATCACAGCTAACAATTCTTTCACATTTATCTGCTTTTGGCCTATCACATTTGTTCCAAAGTCCCTGTACTTCTATTTCCATTTATACAACTACACATGCAGAATCCAATGCATCTATTCTTACAGACTGAGCCAAGGATGTGAGAAGAAGACCTGAATTAGGAGAAATCTGGTCTTTCTACCAAAATGTTCTGTCTTCCCAAAGCTCAGTACTCAAATCCGAAAATTCAGTTTATGGAAATGTTGGGTCCAAACAATCCTTAAAAAGAAACACTATTTTTTTTCATGTGCAACTTTGCAAGATGAGTCAAGAGAATCATAGAAGCCATGAAACCTAAAATCCACCAAACTGGAGGTAAAGCTCTCTCCAACCAAGACTGAACTTGACAGTCAAGAGGAGAAGGTAAGCACTTGCACCACACCACACTAATCACATAGTCCCACTAAACCTATACCACCAAAATCCACACATAGAAACACAAAAACATTCACGGAAGCTCTCAATAATAATCTGCTCAAGCAACAGAGACCTCCAAAGCAGAAACACAAGCAACCTCCACCCCCCCAAATGACACATAGCCCACAGACTCAGTGCGCCACTCAACCACAGCCCATAAGGCAAAACAACGTACCCAACACACTAGTCATAGGTGACTCTATAGTCAGGCATACTGATGTCTCACTCACCAGGCTAAACAAGGAGAAGGTTACTGTCATCTGCCTGTCGGGTGCCAGGATCCGCCACATAACCCACGCACTCAGGTCACTCCACAACAAGTGCAAATATGACTCTGTCATTGTCCATGTTGGTGTGAATAACCTGAGATGTGCCTCCCTGGACTACATGAAAAGAGACATGGAAGAGCTCTCAGATCTTGTAGCCCAGGCAGGTATGACCCTAGCCCTGTGTAGCATTCTGCCATCGCAGAGAAGGATACTGCAGTAAAAGGACAAAATGATTGACTTCAACAACTGGCTAAGCTTTTGGTGTCATTCTAAGGGGATCCAGTATCTGTCTGCCTGGGATGACATGACCTAAATATAGAATGTTCACTCTAATCGCTGCATTGTTAAATGAGTAGTTTGTGTTATACTAACTGTTGACCAGATTAGCTGTGATTTATTATCTATAGCCAAGAGTTAATTGCAGACCTCAGTTGTTGTTGCACCAATTTCTAAGGACAGATAGGGTTTAATGCCAGTTTGATGCAAGACATGAATGCTAGATATACTATGCTATACTACTGTACACTTTTGCAGCTTGTTCTATTGGTCTGTAAAAGTTTGTTTGCTTTCTTGACAATTTTATATTTCTTTTTGATGATCTAATGCAATTTCCATACATCTTTCTATGTAATATTTTTGTCAACTAATTGAATTAATAAAAATATTTAGCAAAAAAAAAAAAGTTTGTTTGCTAGTTACAGCTCCTGCATACACAAGGACCTCTGAATTTATCTTTTGGCAGTGGTGCATAACTATCTGCAAATGGTATATTTTAAGGCCTGTCTTGGTAACAACCACTGTCTGTTCCTATCTGCTTTTTTCAATTTAAACTGAATTCCTCAAACATGGTAATATGTTTACTGTAACAGTGTCTGGCATCTGAGTTAATTAAACCTCTCATCCCTTTCAGCCATCTCTATTTCTCCTCTGTTGAACCCGACCAAACCAGTCCCAGCTAATACACTGCACAAGCTGCATATTTATTTATTTTATTTATTTGACATTTGTTTACCAGGAAAGTCCGATTGAGTATGTATCCATTTTCAGTGGAGGACCGGGGAGAAAAGTTCCAGAAGCACAATTAGCAAAATAAGAAATACATTAATTAAAATTTTCATCACAACAAAAGTACAATATATAAATACATGAAAAGTACACAAAAACAAAATTAAATTCAAATTTACATTGCTTACAGGGACTATCATCCCTAAAAAAATACAGGTACAGTATATGGATACATGAAAAAAAAATAAACAATTTATAATATGCTATATATATATATATATATATATATATATATATATATATATATATTAAATGCATACAGTCAGGTAAAGTATGAAAGGAAAATGGAGTAATATCCCATATATATAAAGCTTACTGATGGGAAGTCTACAAAAGGCTATAATAAGGAAGGGAAAGCACAATTTGGAAGGGTCCTGAGAATTTACTGTAATATAACTCGGAAACAAGGAAAGAAAAATACTGGGGGGAAGTTGGTAGGTCAACAGCAAGTACAAAGATATGAAATTATAAAAGGGTGCTAAGTTGGCATGGAGCATTGGCATATCCAGTTGTTGGACAGATATTCTTTGAGTCGAGATTTGAAGGAATAGTAGTGAGGTATAAGTCTGATTGATTCAGGAATACTATTCCAGGTTTTTGCAACACAGTGAGAATAAAGACCGACTCCATTTGATCTTTGAGGTTTATAAATCGGTAGCAGATGCTTGTGAGGGGAATGTAAGCCACTGGATGGAATATAATGTTGAAGTAAAGTTGAGGTAAAGGTGGGGTAGTTGGAGCCAATTTAAGGAGCTGAACAGTGGTGAGAAATGAGGGTCTGACTGGTGGCAAATTTAGCTATTTTATTACAGCATTGACCTAATTTAACGTTTAGGGAAGAGTGAAGATTCATTAAGATAGGGGAGGCATATAGAAGGGATGGTAAGAGATAGGTGGAGGCAAGAGTTACTTTTGTGGATTTGGTGATGAATTTTTTAACTCTATACAACATGCTCAGTCTTTGATTGGTCTTTTTTATGTTGTTACGGATCTGCAGGTCAAACTTAAGATTGCTGTCTGTTGCTACACTTAACAGCTTTGTATGTAAAACAACATTGATTGTAGTATTGTTAATAGAAGTAATTGTAAGGTTAGAGTAATCAGGGGCAGTTGTTTGGCTAAGAATAACAGGAGTTTTTTTTTTTGGGGGGGGGGTTGAGTTGGAGGCAGTTATTGGTGAGCCAGGATTCTATGGAATTAAATGAATCTTGAGTTATGTTTTGTAGATGGGTTAGACTGCTAGAGGAGCAGACAAAAGTAGAATTGTCAGCATACTGAATAAGGGTTGCTTGTTTAGAGGCCTTGTGAAGACGGTTAATAAAAATATTGAAGAGGAGTGGACCCAGGACTGAACCATTTTAAGCTTAGCCAATTACCCCATGTGAAAATCAAACCCTGTACCTTGTGTCTGTAAGGTAAACACCTTAACCATTATACCAACCTCCCACAAAACTCCCTGGACCAGATAGTCAATACACCAACTGGGGGTGCAACCAAACTGGATATGGTCCTCACTAATATGGGAGACTACTGCACACCACCTACTGTAATGCCCTCCCTGGAAAGGTCATACCACAAAATGGTCTCTTTTGAAGTAAAAATAAAATCTGGACCTCCAGCTACACCTGGAATATTCAGGAACTATTCTAAGGCTAACCTTCTGTTATCAAGTGAGAACATGGCAGAATTTCAGGAGGAAGAAAATCAAGGAAAAATTAGGAGGTGCAGCACCCAGCAGGATGAAAGCACTCTCAAACTAAACAAACAACTCAGAGGACAAATAAAGTCTACCAAAGCCAAATTTGAGGTAAGTGTGGCCTCCCAAGCCAAGGAAAGTACAGTTTTGTACCTACCATAAATGTAGATGTCTGATAGATATGCAACTGCAGTCCTGACATATGGGTTGTCCTGCCTCAGGCGGCCCCTTCGGTCGGCCGGATTCCAAAGTCCAGGTCCGGCGTCGGCTGATGTCATCCTTTCCCCGACGTCAGAGCGGCTGGGGTATAAAAGCATCAGCCGACGCCATCTTCTTCAGTGTTTCTTGCCCCAGATGCCAGGTGCCCTCCAAGGAAGGCTAAATTTAGAGAATGGATAAAAAATTCCAGACATGCACAACAGTAATAAACAGATACACCATAACAGATATCCCCAGCTAATTTGAAAAAGGGGAGAGGTCCCAAAAAGGAGAATTTACAGAGGGGTAGGAGGGAGGGAAAACCTGACTGCAGTTGCATATCTATCGGACATCTAAATTTATGGTAGGTACAAAACTGTACTATGTCCTTCAAGAATGCAACTGCAGTCCTGACATATGGGTTGAATACCATAGCCAAGCTGGGGTTGGTAGGATCTAAGATAAGGATGGTGTAGCTAAAATGCCCTGCAGGACTGCCGAAGCAAAGCCTGCTCGGGATCTGGAATATAAAGGCAGGTTGTAGTGTTTGGAAAATGTATGCATGGAGCTCCATGTAGCAGCTTCTAGAATGTCCTTTGTAGCCACACCTCTTAGAAAGGCTGTGGAGGTGGCTATAGCTCTGGTGGAGTGTGGCCTGATATTGGCTGGCACACCTTTTCCATGGAAAGAGTAACAAAATCTGATGCAGTGTCCAATCCATTTTGAAATTGTTTGTTTGGAAATTGCCTTTCCTTGTACTCCAGCAGCATAAGCTACAAATAGTTGGTCAGACTTTCTGTTGGCCTTTGTTCTGTTCAAGTAGTAGCGCAATTGTCTGTGTATGTCCAAAGTGTGCATCAGCTTTTCTCCTTTATTTTGAGGATTGGGAAAGAAAGTAGGCAGGTGAATTGCTTGATTTAGAGACACCCTGGATATCACTTTTGGCATGAATGAAGGATTAGGTTCTTAAGGAAACTCTGTCCTGATGAAAAATGAGAAATGGAGGTACTGCCATGAGGGCCTGTATCTCCGAGACTCTCCTTGCTGAGGTAATTGCCAACAGAAAAACTGTTTTCCAGGAGAGAAATTGCAATTCTGAAGATGCTGCTGGCTCAAAAGGAGGAAGAGTTAATTTTTCCAATATGAAGTTGAGGTCCCATGCAGGCACTGGTGGTTTTCTGGGAGGTTTGATATTCTTTATCCCTCTTAGAAACTGTCTTAGCAAAGGATGTGAAAACACAGGTGGATCACAGTTGTATTTTGCTGAAATTGCTGAAGCGTGTATTTTTATGGAAGAATATGAAAGGCCATTATGAAGCATTTCTGCCAAGTATTCTAGTATATGTGGGATGCTCATTACTGATGCATCCTGACCCTTGTTGGCATTCCAGATGTTGAATCTCTTCCATTTGGCTGAATAAGTTTTTCTGGTGGAAGGTCCGCGTGCTTCCAGTAAAATGTCTTGAACTTTTTTGGAGAGAGAGATATGGGGAGAAATCATGGAACTCTCCAAGCTGTCAGCTGCAGTGTTTGCAGGTTGGGATGAACAGTCCTGTAACTGTGCTGAGTTAGAAGTAGAGGCCATTGAGGCAGGGGCCACGGCTCGGTGCGAATTATGCTCCTTAGTAAGGATACCAGTGCTGTCTTGGCCAGTCTGGAGCTATCAAAATGCCTTTCGGCTGTTCTGCCTTGATCTTCAGTAACACCTTGGTCATTAATGGTAGAGGTGGGAATGCATAGATTGTTAGAGAATTCCAGCTGAAGGAGACAGCATCCATTCTCCAGGCTTGAGGATGGTGTGTCCTCGAGCAGAACTTCTTCAGATGATGATTGAGGTGTGAGGCAAAGAGATCTATGTCCGGCCTTCCCCTTGCATGAGTTATTTGTGAGAAAATGACTGGATGCAACATCCATTCGTGCGGGTCCAAGATGTTTCTGCTTAGACTGTCCGCCAGAACATTGTCCTTGCCTGGAACAAACTGGGATTGCAACTGTATTTTCAGTTTCAGGGACTTTTCCCAAAGAGTCATTGCTAGTCTGCAGAGGGGGTAAGAATGAGTGCCTCCCTGTTTGTTTATGTACCACATAACAGTGGTGTTGTCTGTCTTTATTAGCAGATGGCCTTGCTGAAGATATTTTCCGAAGGCCCCAATTGCATGAATCACTGCCAACATCTTTTTGACTGATGTGCAGATGCACTTCCCGGGGTGCCCATTGCCCTTGAATGCATCTGCCCTCCATGTGCGCCCCCCCATCCATGATCTGAGGTGTCTGTTGTAATGGTTTGGCTTGTTTGAGGTTTGTTGAAAGACATGCCTTTGTTTAGCTGGCTTGCTTGTGCCCACCACAAAAATTCCTTTTGTAGACATGGAATGAGTGGAATAATTGCTTCTAAGTTGTGGCTGTGTTGAGACCATAAACTTTTTAGGTACCATTGTAGTTTTCTCATGTGTAGTCTTGCCAGTGGAATCAGAAGAATACAAGATGCCATGAAACCCAGGGCCTGCAGGATTTTCCTTGCAGTCATCTGGGTTTGCCTTGCTAGGCTTTTGAAGTAATCTGGTAATTGTTCTTGTTTTTCTTCTGTGAGGAAAGCCATTTGTGAGTTTGTGTCCAGTTTGGCTCCTAGAAAAATTATTTGTTGGGATGGCAGTAGTCTTGATTTTTGAATGTTGACTGTGTATCCCAAAGCCTGTAGTAAGCAAATGACATAGTCCAAGTTTCTTATCAAGGCTTGCTTGCTGTCCGCTTGTATGAGGCAGTCATCCAGGTAAGGGTATATTTGTATCCCCTGGAGTCTGCAATGTGCAATTACTGATGCCAGGCATTTCGTGAATACTCTGGGTGCAGTAGATAAGCCAAAAGGCAATGCTGAGAATTGAAAATGCTCTGACCCTGCAAGAAATCTGAGGTATCTTCTGCAACTTTGTCTGATTGGGACATGCAAGTATGCCTCCTTGAGGTCCAGAGTAACCAGCCAAGGCCCCTTGCCCAGCATGGGAAGAAGTTGCTGTAACATCAGCATTTTGAATTTTGGCACAATGAGAAAAGTGTTTAGAGTGGACAAGTCCAGTATAGGTCTCCATTGCTTTTCTTTTCTTGGAACAAGGAAGAGTCTTGAGTAGAATCCCTGGCCTTGTTCCTGAGGAGGAACCTTTTCTATTGCTTTGATTTGTAGCAGCTTTGAAACTTGTATGAGTGCCTCTGCCCTTTGATTTTGTGGCAGGTTTGGCATGCCTTGTCTTGTTGGTAAGGTATGGAAGTGGAACCTGTACCCTTTGTCTATTATGTCTAGAATCCATTTGTCCTTTGTTAAAATGTGCCAATTTTTTGAAAATAAAGATAATTTTCCGCCTAAAGGTGCTTCTCTTTGAGCCTTGGTCGGCGGTGTCAAAGTCAAGTCATTGTGAGTGTCCCTGTGGAGCAGTAGAAGTCCCTGCGCCACTTCTCTGATTGGTTGGTTGCCATTGGCGGCCCCTGTAGGAGCCTCGGTATTGCCCTCTACCTCGAGCACGCCTGTTTTTTCCCCTTTTAACTTGTCAGTGTCTGAAAAGGACCAATTCTTCGAAGGCCAATTCCTGCTGAACCTTGGTGGCTGAACCTGGAGGAAATCTTTGACTGTTTGTACTGATTTAGCCTTTTCCTCAATTGATTTCAACACATCCTGTGCATTAGCACCAAACAGCTTGTGTTTTTCCAGAGGTGCATCTAGTAGCTTTACTTTAACATGATCTGGCAATGCCTGTTCTTTCAACCAAGCATGTCTACGTATGACGGCCCCTGTCATAGCTGCCCTACATGAAGCTTCCAATGCATCATAACCACACTGAAGAAAATGACTGCTAACCTGCTGAGTATTATGAACCAAATCCTGCAAGGCCTTTCTATCTAAAGGCTCAGGAGAGGCTAACTTTTTCTGCAAATCATCCATCAAGAAATCCTGATATTGAAACATGTGAAAAAGACAGTTAAGTGCCCTCATGGCAAGGGTGGTTGAGGTATAAACTTTTTTGCCCCACCTCTCCAGGGACCTAGATTCCCTGTCTGCGGGCAAAGGATTTTTGGCCGTGGAAGTGGCCACTCCTTTGGGCCCCTGGGAAATAGTTTCTAGATCAACAGAGTGGGCCTTAAAGAGATGTTTATGAGTTTCAGGAACCCTGTAATATCTGTCTGGCTTGACAGGAGCAGGAGGGAGAGAATCAGGAGAAGCACTGGAGTCTGAGAACACATCATCCAATACATCTAACACTGGAGGAATAGCTAAAGGCCTGTGCTGGGGTAACTTAAGGAAGGTACAAAGCCTTTTCCTGGAGTTGGAGAAATCCTGGCCCTGCCACTGAAAATGCTCTCTCATGGAGTGGAGAATCTCCCCGAAAAAAATATCCTCAGGAGGAGAGGCAGAGGGAATGGATTCATCAGCATCAGAATCCTCGTAGGCCTGGAAGGATTCTTCCTGGGAATCTGAATAGCCTGAGTCACCAGAGGCTTCATCTGAGGAAAGGGTGTCTGTCTGCTCCACCCTAGGCCTTTTGTCTGCAGGAGGCTGAGAACCTCTGTCTGGATGAGCCTGAGAGCCTCTGATTAAAGAAATTAGATCTGCAGCTAAAGTCATGATCTGTTTATCAGAAGTGGGACCCTGGGAAAAAGATTTAGGAGGGTGAGACTTAGCCTGGCTGGCAGCCTTAGCACGTGTGTAGGCCTTGATGGACATAGACACCGGAGGCCTAGCTGCCCCACGTGCTGGAGTAACTGTGTCCACCGGTATGGTGTCAGGCAAATCTTGGGCTTCGGTTTCAGGAGGAAAGTCAACAACCGGCACCGGAGTAGCCTCCGGGACCGAAGTGTGCGGTAAAGCGGTGTCGTCGGTCTGGAGCGGTTGAATTACCACCTCCGAAGAGACCGATGCACTCGTGGTAGGTTTTGGCGTGGTGTCGGTGGAAGTCACGGGCCGAGAATGTCGGTCCCGGTCCTTACGTTTTTTGGAAATATGTGCTGTCGGTTGTTCCGACGGCATGATATAGGAGTAATTTTCCCCAAAAAAGTCTTCAGCAAATTCTGCCCGGCGCCTGAGTGTGCACTTATTGAAGCAAGCACAGGCAGCACAGGCCAAGACGTCGTTGTCTGGGCCAAGGCAGGGAAGGCAGTAAGAATGGAAGTCCTTATGAGGTATTTGTTTAGCACAAGACAAACAGTTATTAACTTTTGCAGTTTTATCTGACATCGGCTGAGGCAAGAAAAGGTTCCCCAACGGGGTACTTAGCTTTTTGATGACTTCGGTAACTGAAAACACAGGAGCTGGCCGACCGGCACTTGCGAACTGCTTCTGCTTCGGGCACCGCGTGGCAAGAAAGACTGAAGAAGATGGCGTCAGCTGATGCTTTTATACCCCAGCCGCTCTGACGTTGGGGAAAGGGCGACATCAGCCGATGCCGGACCTGGACTTTGGAATCCGGCCGACCGAAGGGGCCGCCTGAGGCAGGACAACCCATATGTCAGGACTGCAGTTGCATTCTTGAAGGACATCAACCACAAAGCATTATTTAGCTATGTCAGCAGCCTCAAAGGCAATACACAATTGTGTGCAGAGATCATTGTAAATGGAGCCACCTATAATGAGCCAGAAGATATAGCAAATCTCCTGGCTGATAACTTCAGCTCCAACTTTACCCCTCTCTCACCCTCAAACTTCCCTTAGGAAATATCATCACATATAACATCCCTTATTATCACTAGGGAACAGGTCCTTAATGCTCTAAGACCAAGAACACTATATAAATGGGCCCAGATAATATCCCAGGATGCCTTCTAAATAGCATGAAGCATGACCTATCAGGACCTCTGGAATTACTATTTAACTGTAGCCTCCAAACAGGTTTTGTGTCTCATAAATGGAGAAAGACAACAGTCATCCCTCTGCACAAAGGTGGGCCATCTACAGACAATGAAAACTACAGACCCATAAGTCTCACTAGTCTTACATGTAAAGCCATGGAAAGAATTATCCTGGAGATGATCAATAGAGATATAGCAAACCTCCAGACATTGGACCCAACCCAGTCTGGTTTTGTCAAGGGCAGATCGTGCCTACTCAACCTGAGGGACTTCTTTGAGAAGGTCACCAAAGCAATGGATGAGGGCAAAATCGATCACACTGCCTACCTTGACCTGGCCAAAGCATTTGACACAATACCCCACTCAGGTATTGTTGACAAACCCAAGAGGTTAAGTACAAACCTGTATGTCACCCGGTAGATAGCCAACTGGCTCACAGACAGGACCCAGGAAGGTAGAATTGGGAAGTCCACCTCTACAAAGAGGCCAGTCACAAGTGAAGTCCTTCAGGGATCAGTCCTTGGACCACTCCTTTTTGGCATTTACTTCTCATAAGTCAAAGCTAATGTCAGTGGTCTCTGACTGACTAAATTTGCAGATGATTGCAAATTAGGAGCTGTCATTGAATCTCACACTGACACAAATGTTCTCCAGGAGGGGTTGACACAGACAAACAACTGGTGTCAGGGCAATGGAATAAAACTAAATGCCAAGAAATGCATAATAGTATCCTTTGGGAAGTCATCCATCCCTGGTAACTATCATATTGACAACACACCCCTTAGAGTTGACCCAGTAGTCAGGGACTTAGGGACACACACAAATAATAATCTAGCCTTTGACCATCACATGTCTACAGTGGTAAGGAAATTATTCTATGTTCTGCAACTTATAAACAAAGATATGGCATCTAAGTCCAAGGAAATCATTGTTGTACCGTATTTGGCATTCATCAGACCTATCATTAAGTATAATGCCCCCTTTGGTATGTACCTAAACAGGCATATCCAATAATTGGAACATCCACAGAGGTTCCTCACTAATAGAATACGTAAGTAAGTAAAATGTCCTGTGCAGACCACCTCAAGGCCCTATCCCTGGATTCTGTCTGCTGCAGGCTTTTGATGGGGAGATCTATGCCTGGTATACAGGACATTGTTAGACCCCACTCTGATGGACCTCCTGCATATTCACAAAACAAACAGCACCAGAATTACCCATTCTAAAGACTTAAACCTTGCTTGTGATATAAATAGGACCTACTAGAGACACAGATATGTATCCCAGAGACTACCCCATCTATGGGAACGGGCTCCCTACCCATGTGAAGCAGAGTTCCTCCCGAACCCAATTCAAGTGCAACTTGGACAATTGGATGGGAAACAGGAAATTCATCCCTGGTTTGGCACCTATGTCTTTAATGGACACAGGTAACCTGTAAATGCTTCATCTCCCAGGCTCATGCTTACACTTATCAAGGGTATCAGAACTTGTCAGAGATTTGGGATGCACGGCTAGGCTTAAAAAGGCCTTTGTGGTTGTTAGCCTAGTAAACACCTACGAATGCTAATTACTCTTGTCCAGTAACATTTTACTGTGAAGACGGTTATCTTCAACAAAATCTAACCTACATATTGTACAAAATGATTCTGACTCAAACCCTACCAGTGTGCCTCCTCAGCATATTAGCATTCTTTACCAACTGCTATACCTCCCACATAAATATAATTAATAGTCCTACAAACCCATACTCACTACACCAAGAGTTACCAAGTTTACTAATCATCACAGCATGTACACTGTACCAGTAAACCTTCTTGGATTTTATTCAGTTACAGTTATCTTAAATTTAAATACGCTACCATACAAAATCCAATAAAATTAAAGCCCAAATGCATTTGGCGACATACTTTCTTTCATACAATTTTCACCCAAAAAAATCAGTGGAGACATTCACCCAAACCCTGGCCCAACACAACAGAAAAAAACAGCCATTCTCTTTCCCTCTCCTACTCCCCAATTCCAACCTTCTCTTCAATCTTAGAAGCATATGGAATAAAATCCAAGATATACATACTTGTATTGCTACATATTCCCCAGACATAATCACAGCTATACAAACATGGCTGAAAAAAAGACAACAATGACAATGAAATTACCCCAACTGGTTTCAGCATAATTAGGCTTGACAGGAAAAATAAGCAAGCAGCCGGAATAGCCATCATTTACAAGAATTCCCTAAACATAACTGTTTATGTGCAGGACATACTACAGTTTAATAGTGGAGAACTACTTATATCACATCTTAAAATCAATAGGAAAATGCTTTGTTTAGTAGCCATATATATCCCACCACATAAAAACATTACCACTGTGGAAAATAACTCACATATACAACATGAAACAATTATATTAGGAGACCTAAATATAAACTGGCAGCTTATTAACAGCAACACCCCATCTGATTCCTAAAAATGTGTGTGGCTTTACACAGTTAATTGTATTCTACTACTATTCAGAAAAGTACTGTTAGGCAATCAACCCTAGACTGGATTCTTACTAATACACCGACCAAAATTAGGACAGCTGATAGCCTTCCAGACTGCATACATGACCATCAACCTACATACGCTCTCAGAAGTTACAATATCCAAGATAAAAATTTAGTTTACAACCAAGTTCATAACTCAAAAAACTTGGACAAACACACTTTTATCAAATCCTTAAGAGACTATAACTGGAAAATACTAAAATGTATGCTCTTAGACTCTGCTGTCTCACACTTCAATGAAATATTCCTAAAAAGTCTCAATAATCGTTCCCTAGTACATGCTAAAATGGTCAAATCTAATCCTGCACCATGACTAACAAAATAAAATAAGAAATTAATCCTTCAGTGTGACAATGCTGGGAAACAGTAGCTCAAAAATAGAACACAAAATAAATTTTTACTTTTTAGGAAATTAAGGAATATGACAAAACAGCAAATATAACATGGCAAACAAACATATTTATTTATTTATTTACTTTATTTATTTAACATGTGTTTATCGGGAGTGTCCAACTGGGCCAGAGGCCCATTTTCATCGGAGTCGTGGGGAGAAAAGCTCCACATACAATATACCAGACAAAAACAAGAATTTACAAGATAAATTGAGTTACAATATAGTTACAAAAATTACAAAACCATCAGAGTACAAAATTATACATAGTTATGAAAGTATGATAATAAAACACATATGTTGAAATAAGATACTAGATTATTTAAATAGAGCCAGTGTGAAACACAGACAATGATGCAATGAGTTGTCTAACAGTTACTGTAGAGTGATACAGAATAGTGTGAGAGGTATAGGTAAGGGGTACCTAAGTAGGCAATTACACAGTAAGTGTGCTAGGTATTGAGGAGCCCAGTGTAAGGGTGGACACCGAGTGTGTTGGTATAGAATCATACTTGGATGACAATAAGAGGCAAGAGGTAGGGGAAGTAGTTTTACCCAGGAGAAGTACAATAGCAGAGCCATTTGTTTCTGAAGTGATCCATGATGAGAAGCTTGAACTTCTTTAAGAGCTGTTTGAGCTAAGAATATGTTGTGGGATTGTGTTCTAGATTTTTGATATCTTATGTGAGTATAGTGATTTGCCTGAAGAATTACTTGCCTTAGTGACTTGCAGTAGCAGTTTTTCAGAAGATTTTAGGGCTCTGTTGCTACTATATGGTTGTACTAAGTTTTGGAGGGCTGGGCAGTTTCTGGGTTGAGATATGACTGAGTGGGCAACAGTTGGTTTGTATACAGTAAGTGGGGGAGTTCAATCCAGTTTAGCTCACGTATGGCAGTGCAGTGATGTGTTCTACTGGGGAAATTAGGAGCAAACCTAGTTATAACAGGCCTCCAGTTTGGTTAATTCTGACTTTCTAAGATTTGTAAGTACAGGTGAGACATACAAGAGGGTGGACAGAATGGCTTGCCTGGTGGTATTCGTGAGGAATGGCTTGGGTCTGTAGAGGCAACCAAGTTTAATGTGGACCTTTTTTATGTTTACACCCAAGTGTGTATCAAATGTTAGTGAGTTATCAGTTGTGACTCCCAGAAGTTTTGTGTGCTCAATGGGTACTATTTTAGTATTATTAGAGGAGTAGGTGGCAAATGGTGGTTGACCTCCTTGGTTTGAGCTTTTTGTAAAGATTATAAGCTTTGTTTTATTTGGGTTAAGTATTAGTTGATAGTTTGAGAGATATTTCTTGACATCTAAAAATGCACTTTGTGTTGCTTCAAGGAACTTGGATAGGATATGAGAGAGAAATTGTCTGCATATTGGATAACTGTGGCATTATTTATAGCAAAGCAGAGTTTGTTAGTGAAAATAGAGAATAGTAATTGTCCGAGGATCAACCCTTGTGGGATACCTACGTTGACAGGAAGTAGGATGGAAAGAGTGTTAGACAACTTGACTGCTTGATGGTGATCAGTAAGGTAGCTACAGAACCAATTTAGGGCAGGTTGGAATAGATTTAGAGAGGCTAGTTCAAGCAGTAGCTTTTGATGTGATAAGAGTGTTAAATGCTTTTGACGTCTAGGAAAATAGCTGAGACAAATTGACCACTGTTTCTACGTTGGTTAATAGTATCAGTGAAGCAGATAAATGCTGTTGTAGTGCTGTGTTTAGGTCATAAGCCATGCTGTGTCTTAGAGAAGAGGTTGCTGTTTAGTAATACTCTAGGAGTTGTTTGTTTATGCATTTCTCAAGGATTTTGGTTGGAGGTGGTGGTGGGGGGGGGGGGGTAATTGGTCTGTAATTGGAGAGGTCAGTTGAGGTTCCGCCTTTGTGTAGTAGGATTATATATGAGGTTTTCCATAGTTTGGGAACATGTTGTTCAAGGATGGATTGATTAATTAGAATGGTGATGGGATATGCTATGATATTTGCTACAATTTTGAGGTATTTGTTGGGGAGTTGGTCAGCAGCAAGGGATGTGGGTTTTAACTTAGTTAGAAGTTGTCTGATATAACAAACATAAAAACAACCTGAAACATTTCAAGACATCCATCAACAAACTTTTACATCCAGGCCAAATTACCACCCCCACCCCTACATCCAGCAATAATACTGATTCAATTCCCACAAAGTTTAACAACTGTTTTATACAGACTATATTGTTCCTCACAAACAATAATACATCCAAAATCCACTATCCTTTTAGCACCAGCAGCCTCTGCTAAACATCCTCAGCTATATGACTTCAGCTCAGTACATATGTCCACCATTAAAAACCTCCTGTATAAGCTAAAACTGATCACCCTAGCCACTGACCAACTCCCTCAGAATACTTAAAACTGGCTGCAGTTGCAATTGCTTTTCCACTTTCTATATTGATAAATAGATCTATATCTGAAAAATATGTTCCTTCCATTTGGAAAAATCCATAATTATACATTTAAACAAAGCTGGCGCATCTACAGAGTTTAATAACTACAAGCCCATAGCAATCTTCTCCCCCTTTCAAAAATACTTGAAAATTGCATTCATGCAAAACATCTACATCACATGAATTTAAATAATCTGCTCTTGGAAACAGAGCATGGTTTCAGACCCACCACAACACAACAACCGCCCACATACACTTCACTATAAACCAGCATAGAAACAATGGTGATAATGTCATCTGTGTTCCTAGATTTATCCAAAGCTTTCAACATTGTATCACACCAACATTTACTAGCTGAACTCTCTTCTATAGGCCTCACTCAATCCTTCCTTAAATGTTTCTTTAGTTATCTGTCTAGAAGGCAACGTGCAGGCAAATGGTAAAAGAACCTCTTTTCCTCTCCTCCATTTACCATAGGTGTCCCTCAGAGCTCTATACTAGGACCCCCTTCTTTTTAATATTTTTATAAACAAGCTTCACACTGCCAAATACCAAGCAAATATAGTACAATATGCAGATAATTTGACTGTAATATGTACAGCCCCCACAATACCAAGACTACAAGAAATCACACAAATTTCTTTCTCTTCAGTCGAAATCTGGCTGAAAAATTCCAACCACCTCCTTAATCCCAATAAAACAAAACTAAAGCTTTTTATCCCAAAACATTATGCCATCAAAAACAATCTTTCATCTACAAATAATAGTAAAAAAATGAGGTAGTACAACAGACTAAATTACTGGGCATTGTTACAGGTGACAGTTTTACATTTGATCAAAATATTCATTAAACGGTTTAAAAAAACACCAGAAACTTGGCTCCATTTACAGGGCAAAACAGCACCTTACATACCCAACAAGAAAAACCCTAGTTTCATGTAATTTGCTCCCAACCCTTACAAAACTAAGTTGTACACTAAAATTCAAACTAGCCTCCTTTTACAAGAAAGTTGCTAAATTTGCTACTAACACTGCACACTGAGCTCATCACTGCCAAGCCTTAAAGCATCGAAACTGGCTACAGCTTAACAACTACATTAACCCCTGCATCACTAAATGGACACCTAAATGGCTCACCGACCGGACATATGCTGTCAAAGTAGGCGAATCCTTGTCTAACAAGAGGCTAGTCACCAGTGGTGTACCACAGGGCTCTGTGCTATGTAGGCCCTCTCCTGTTCGGAATATATTTCTCAGAAGTCAAGGCAAAAGTAAACATATATGGCTAACCAAGTTCAAAGATGAGTGAAAACTAGGAGCAATCATTAAATCCCCAAACCACACTGGTATACTGCAGAAAGGATTAATGCAGATAAACAACTGGTGCCAAAGTCATGGATTGAAACTAAATGTAAAAAAAAAAGTGCATAATTATGCCCTTTGAGAAAGCAAATATCCCAGCTAATTATAATACAGATAGCACCCGCTAAGACTGAACCCAATGGTACATGATCTGGGTACATAGGTTGGCAGTAATCTGAGCTTTGCCTCCATGTGTCTACAGTGGTGAGGTAGTCCTTGTATGTGGCACAACTCATAAGTAAGGATACGGCTTCCAGATCAAAACATGTTATAATTCAATTGTAATCTGCCCTCATCAGACCAATAATTGAGTACAATGCATCCTTTTGCATGTACCTCACCAGATATCTGCAACAGCTGGAGTGACAGCAGAGGTTTCTCACCAGGAAGATACGGGGTATGAAAGTTAAATCCTATGCAGAAAGATTGAAACCCCTGTCAGTGTTTTCCGTCTCATACAGACTACTTAGGGGCAATCTGTTGTCTGGCTTACAAGGCCATCTCCGACCCAGCCTTAATGGAAATGCTACACATTTGTAAATCTAATTGCATGAGGTCACTCGCTCCAAGGACCATTACCTAGCCTCTGACATGAATAAATCATGTGGAGAGATAGATACATGTCTCAGAGGCTACCTCTTCTCTGGACAGGCTTCCCATTCACGTAAAGCAAAGCCCTTCCTTAACCCTCTTCAAGCACAACCTGGATCAATGGATGGGTATTTGTAAAATTTGTAAATTTACTCCTGGGGTGGTGCCCGTGTCCCTCATCGACACAGACAGCCCGTATTAGATAACATAGCATAGGCTCATACTCCTGTGAACTCAGTTCACCTAGTTATTAGTTAATTGTGAGACTTGGGATACACATGACTAGGTTTATAAGGACTTTTGGGCCGTTAACCTAGTAATCATCTACGAACCTATGAGCATACTCTCAGCTAGTTAAGGCACAAAAACATATATATTTTCCTGAACAGTGCCCTGCACTAAAAACATATTATTGCCCTACACCCTCAAAAGAGACCTCCATTCTGATGATACATTTCTACTAAGTACTACAAACAATTCATTGAGCAATTCATTATAATCCTGTTACATCTCCAAGCTCTGGAAAACCATCTCCACACAAGAAAAACTGATTAACAAACTACCAAGTATAAAATCCAGCTCAAACAATACCTTACCCAGTCCTGACCATGCTCATGTTCATCACCAGGTTGAGACCTCTAGCGAAAGCACAAACTTCTTGCTTAAAACTAACTTTTGCCCTCCTTTACTTGAATCATTTCACTCAACAACATTCTCTCCTGCACGTAAATCAATGCATCCCTTTTCACCTCCCCTTAAACAACACTTCTCATCTTTCTCTTTTTCTAACTGCCCCCATCCACCACTCTCCACTGCTCTACCCCTCTCATGCATCCCACGTGTACCCAAATTATAAAGCTTGTAGATACAACAATTTGGTTGGAAGGGGAGCCTAAACAGAACCAATCCTACACCATGCTCACTGTCACAAGATATTGCCACAATCCTCCTATACGCTAATATTTTCTCTCCTCTTCTACATAATTTTATAACTTACTTCAATATATCTCTTGAATTTTTTACAAATTTATACAATACCGAAATCTCCCTTCCTACATAATTTTAGAACTTACTTAATAACATATCTTGAACTCTTTTCAAATATTTTTACTGAAATGTAAGAACACTAAGCTTCTTTACAATAATGTTTTCCCTTCTGCGGTATCAGTCCATTTACGTCTGCATGATTTTATCACTGGAACAACTGTAAAGACTCATAATTGGTGATGTAAATACTTTACTGTATATACCTGACTTGTAATTATGTTTTCATGAGAAACGTAACTGTTGTTTTTCTAACTGTCTGAAACTCACTTGTTAATACAAATGTAATGTGATGAAGCTTTTCTCCCCAGGCCTCCACTGAAAATGGGCTCTGCCCAATTGGACTTTCCTGGTCAACAAAGACAAATAAATAAATCATTCTTGAACATTGCAAACCGTAAGGAAACGTACGATAAGCACTAGCTTATCAATGTCTCTACTATAAACCTATATTATATGTAAATATGATTTTTTTTTAATATTTCAATAACACACTAATTTAACCTGAGAAGATTTTATGTGCTCAATGTTTTGCCCAACAAATTACACAAGCACATGAGATTAAATCTGGTCATTTACTCACCAAAAAACCTAAGCAGATAGAGTCACTACTATTACCATTATATCATCTCCCAGCTCACATTTTGCAAACATAAAGGAAACAAAAAAAACATCCTTTTTTGCATTTAATTGATAATAATTGATTAGGTAAAGCCAATGTTTCCTCCCAATGAACTACAACAAATGGAAAACAGAATTTATACCCCTTATAATCATCAACACTTTCAGTCTCTTCTTCTTCATGTATCTATGACCTTACTTACACATTGCTTGAGCCAAAGCTTGATAAACCTTCGCATGAAAACCTGTGTAAAAAGTCAATGGGTAAGCCAGCAAGTAAATCAATCCACTGATAACTTGCAAATTTGTAAAAAAAAAAAAAAAAAAAAAAAATATGACCACCATGTGGTAGGTCAACTTAAACCCTATTTTCCTATGCCACCATTCTATAAATAGCTCCGCAAATGAGTTCTTTGCACCAGTTTAGCCTCAGGAAAAGAAGCAATTTACATATACAAGTTACACTTTCCAGCATATCTCTTCTGGCTGGCTGACAGACATGCCACAGTACCTGCTCCTTTTTGTAATATGTTACAACTTGCACCAAAGTTGCCCAGTGGGTTTTCACAAATCTTTCTGTAAAAGTCAGAGGTTAATGGAACACCTTTACAATTCCTACATTTTTTTTCGAGAATCCAGTCCACTCTGCCATTTTCATTTTAAAAAAGTCCAAACAATCCAAATTTTCCTCTCCTTCTGTCACTCCATTCACTTGCAAATTTCTCCTTCTGACTTTATTTCCCACATGTCTAAATGCTGTTCGATATAAACCATTTCTCTTTAAACTTCAGATGTTTTATTAATGACTATCATAGTCTCTACTATAAATGCATAATGGCATCATTTGCCCACAGACTGAATCAAAAGTCCTCATCCTCATGTGCCTTTGACTTCTTGAATTACATCAACAACTTACATGAATAATTTGTAATTCATGTGAGACAAGACCACCTTTTTGATGCAGCACTTTTCTCATGGTTGTCTTGGTCATTTGAACTCATATTCACATAGTTGACAACAGCCACTGAAACCTCTGAACTTTCCTTTTTTGGCAACATTTTGCAAAATTTCAGTTATCCACAATCTAGAACTACTAAACTAACAGTTATCACAAGTTAAAGTAAATCTTTTACATTTTAACTGTCTATAAAACACCACGTATTAACTTTCCAATGAAATTGCTAGTGAAGGTGACCAACTTCATGAAGCACTAGGAGATCCAAGAGAAGACCTACTATGAAACACATATTTACAAGACAGACTGCACTGGCGATATCTGACCCTATAGTCCCCAAACCCCATTTTTTAATAAATGCCTTCACTAAATTATCACTTAATACACAGGCAAACATAAACAACAGAAAAGAACACAAACCATATTAATACTTGTTCCTTTTATATACATTATGTCACATATCTTTTTTTCTTTGTAATGATCAGATCAATATTATGTCATTTGCTCAATTCCTTTAAACCTCACTTCTTCTGCTGAACATTATTCAGCATGTATTGTTCCAACAATTTCCATTTATTTCTATGCAATTCCCTCTTTCCCTTTTCTAAAGATCCCTCTGCCAGTTCTTTTTTCTCTTTTATAGTATTTAGCAATTCAAATACAGTTAGTTTTCAGGCTTTGATTTCCATCTTCTATTAACTGCTTTTTTGGCAGCTAACAGAATTAAAAGTAAGAAGGCATTATTATGTCTAGGCAATTCAGATCCTCTGTCCCAGCTCAAAATAATCATTTCCTTGCTAAAAGCCATTTGCTCACCATATATTTTTGGGGTCTATATTAGAACATCAAAGTTTCAAAACTCCGAATGTTCTAATATTGACCCCTATTCAGCGAAAGCCGGAAATATCGAAGCAACAGAAAACCAAATTTTATCCTAGGGAAAATTTGCTGTTCTGTATGTTCGATGTTTTCAGCTTTCGCTGAATAGGGGTCGATATTAGAACAATTGATGTTTTAAAACTTCCATGTTCAAATATAGACCCTATTTCTGACACAGTACTGTATGCCTGAGAAGGGGAATAACCAAGGTACCTGACTGGTAATAAAGCTATATGCTTGTGGAGCAACTTGGATTTTTTTTTCCTATGTTTAAATTTTAAAATCTGTCAACTCATTAAACCCCCAAAACATATGTTCTCAGTTACCTTTACCTTTCTTCCCTAACACACCTTCAACATTTGCTACCTACCTCAGGAGAATTGCACATAATTGTGTTTGAGGTATGAAAGCACCTATGCAAATACTTCCAAACACAAATCCTAAACCTTCAGGACTTGTTTGCACACTTGTGAGCCATACGTATGTCCTCTCATTGTTCCAGTCTCTTTTTCCATACTTTTCTAACCTCCTCTGATTGATTAAGTTTTTGTGAGATATTTTACATGCCCTAACAGTTATCCCTTTTTAATAGCAGCTTCTGTTCTAAATTCATCTAAAAATTCAATCAGAATATGCCTTTCACATAGGATTCCCATATCCCTTTCTCTTTGTCTACACTGTGGTATCAATCCCTGGTACAGAAAGTAGTACTAAGCTTACAGTCCAAAGTCTTCTTGGCCTCATCCCATTCTATTACCTTACCCTCTCTAGTTATTTGCTCCCAATACCTTGGTTCCTTTGCCAGTTTTCTTCAGTAAATTCTGGCCCCCTCTTGCTTATTTTCTGTACTCTTACCTGTAGTCATCCCTATTGACAAAATCTCCTTTCCCCATTCTCATGTTGGCTTAATTATTAGAATACTTTCTGCTACTTTATAAATTTAATATTTTGCATGGTAGTTATTCTACTTAAGGATTGGAATTCAAAATCCTACATTCTTTTTATTTCTTGAGCTTTCCCCACTGCTTCCTCATTATCTTTTCTCACTCTGAATTATAACCTTCTGTTTGTGTTATATTGTTTGTGTCTTTCGGCTTTTCCCGGTTAGGGGTCGCCACAGCGGAACTCCGATCCGCTAATGATTGGTAGTTGATTTTTACGTGCCGAGTTACCAGCCCTGATGCACAACCTTCAACGAAGGTGCGCCCATTCACGCATGTCTCCACGCAGAAGATGCTCTAGCTGAGAATCGAACCGGACAGTGTCTTACTGTGAGGCAACAATGCTGCCATATATAATAATAAACCATTTAGCTCTAAAATATCCCTTCAAATCAGGTAATCCTACACTAGCTTGTCTACTGGCAAGATCAGCTTAACTCACTTCACTCTTGGTCTCTAACCCTCCTAGATAAATTCCTACAACTCTTTAGTAATCATTATCCACAAATTTTCCTCTGGTTGATAAAAATATGTCTGGCCTATATATAAAATCAAAGGGACTAAAAACACTTTCACTACTTGTATCTTACTATCCATAAACAAGAGCTTCCAGTTTCTCAGTTTTTGCACATATCATTAGCTGCTATATCAGAAGCCTTTTAAATGCATATTCCTAAATAATTCATATTGTCGTATCCCCATAAATATGAGTATTGCTGACCCAGTTCGTGAGTAGTATATTATTTATGGCTAAAGTCTTTGTTTTATCTTCATTCATTTTATATCCTGAAAAGACATGAAACTGTCTCAAAATGGACCACAACACTGAGATGTCCTGTTCTGGATTTATGAAGTACAGAATATCATCTGAAAATAAAAACAGCTTCTCTTGACTACCATACCAATTATATCCTTGCATTTATGAGGCCCTTATTTTCTTTGCGAAAGGCTCTAAACATAAAGCAAATAACAAAGGGAAAAAGATACCCCTACCTGGTTCTTCTGTTGAAACACAACTTATGAGAAAGGAACCCTCCCACTTTAATTCTTGCCTCCAGTCTTTTATATACTATCTCTCCCTTTTTAATTTCTCCAAATCGTTTGAGTTTCTAATACCATGATGGGAATGGACCCCATTCTAAAGCAAAGTATGATTAAAGTTCATGAAATTAGTATTGTTTCACTCTTTGACGTCAGCCAAAAGTGCTCTTCGCAGCACCCGCAATGTGCCTGGTAATGACTCCTTCTGCAATTCGTACAGAGTTACATATATTGGTAGCGTATTTAAATAAGATTGTATACTCTTTTTTATAAGACGCGTTGCTCCTACTACTACTAGAACTAACCGGGTATCTTTTTTCCACATTGCCCTCATTTCTGCTTGCAAATCCTGATATTTTATGACTTTGTGTCTCTGTACGCAGGCCACTGTAGTCACTGGGTGTGACAATTTCGATGATCAATGCTACTTTTATCTCCTTTTCTTGGACCACTATATCCAGTTTTCTAGCATCTATCTTTTGAACTGTTGGTAATGGATGATCCCATGTGATGTAGACTTCATCATTTTCTGTGATGCTTTGTGACATGTTTCCAGTGTTTTTTAGCCACTTCAGTACCATAATGTTTGCACAATCCCCAGTGCAACAGTCTCGCCACATTACTATGCCTTTTAGTATACAGTCCTTCTGCCATTAGTATGTCACAACCAGCAACGAGGTGTGCCTCTGTTTTACAAAACCTACATTTGTCTGTTTCTCCCACATGTTCAATGGACTTGGTAAACCAACGTGTACGTAGCCCACTATCTTGTGCCATCAGTATTAACCTTTCATCTCTTGGTTTGAATTTATTTTATTTATTTATTTATTTTACATTTGTTGACCGGGCTGGTCCAACTGGATATATGTCCATTTTCAGTGGAGGCCTGGGGAGAAAAGCTCCTCACTTCAGAATAGTATATACAAGACATAGTTACATTGTAATTTTTTGTCTATTATACAGTTACTTTCCTTTTGACATATAAGTATCATGATTCCTATTAAAAGAGAGCTAAGGATGTAGGTACAAAGATGACTAAAAATGTAGGACAATATTAATAGTACAGTAAACAGTAAATGTTTAAAACAATATAAGCAAAAAGCACACTAATTGAGCAATAAAGTCACACACATTTTATTTGCTAGTAAACTATGTAAGCTAAAAGTACACTATTGAGCAATAAAGTCACAAATATGTTGTTTGCTAGTATTGTTTGTGTCTTTCGGCTTTTCCCGGTTAGGGGTCACCACAGTGGAACTCCGGTCCGCTAATGATTGGCAGTAGATTTTTACGTACTGGCTTGCCGGGCCTAACGCACTACCTTCAATGAAGGAACACCCATTCATGTATGTCGCTACACAGAAGACGCTCTAACTGAGAATCGAACGGGCAACGTCTAACTGTGAGGCGACAATGCTACCGCAGCACCACCACTGCAGTTATGTTGTTTGCTAGTATAGGATAGTTATTTAAAATAGAACACTATTAGTAAGTATAGTGACATGCACAGTATTGTTAGTATAGGATTCACTAGCTTATGCTGGTATGTAGAGAAATGTCAGGATGCAAATATAGTAGTTAGTCTGGATTAGCACAGGGGCATAACCAGTGAGATTTAAGATATGTTTTAAGTTTGGTTTTAAATAAGGGAGCTGAGGATATGGAGGTTAGGTGATCAGGGAGGGTGTTCCAGGTTTTTCCTACTGCGTTAGAGAACAGAGAGTCGCCGGCCAGATTGTTGGTTTTATTTATTTGAACTAGTAATTTGTTTGATGAGCGCAGGGACTTTAGGTTATTATAGGGGGAGATTAGGTTAGTGAGTATTTGAAGGTTGGTACAGTATCTTTTGGGCCACTGTGAGTTGGTTCAGTAAAATTAGATTTGACAGTTCTAACCAGCCTAGTTGTTTAAGATTGTTGCAGTGATGGGTTCTGTAGACTGACCCAGTTGCAAATCTTGCAATATTACTGTAGGAGATGGAAAGCTTGTTCATATTGCTTTTACATAGTTTAGTATAGATAGAGGATGAATATGTAAGGGTTGAGATTAAATGGGTACGGGCAATAGTGGTCCTGGCTATAAGGGTCAGAAAGGGTTTGATTCTATAGAGGGATCCTAGTTTTTTGTTAACTGTTTTTATAGTGTTGTTAATATGGGGCTCAAAGGAGAGGTTATTATCAATTAGTACCCCAAGAAGTTTTGTGGGAGGATTAGGAGATATAATGGTACCATTAGTTGATGTAACATTAAAGTTAAGTGGGGAGGTTCTATGTGTGGGTGTGAATAATAGCATTTTTGTTTTTTTTTTGGATTCAGAATGAGACATCGATCAAGGAGCCATTTCTCAACTATGCTAAACATGTTTTGGGTAAGAGACTGTAGTTGTGATGGTGACGTGGCTGAGCATATTAATGTGGAATCATCTGCATATTGAATACAAGTGACTTGAGGTATTACACAGTGTAGGTCGTTTGTGAAGATAGAGAAGAGGAGAGGACCAAGTATGGAGCTTTGAGGGACTCTGAGGGTAATTGGGAGGTGGGAAGACAGGCTATTCTGCCATAGTAAGGCTTGTTGCCTGTTTTTTAGGTAGGATTGAAACCACCGTACAGCAGGAGGAGCTAGTGACAAGTTTTTGAGTAAGTTTATGAGTAGCTGGTGGTTGACCATGTCAAAAGCTTTTGACAGATCAATAAAGAGAGCTGAGGATAGTGTATCATTATTACGATTTTCATTGATGCAGTCGGTGAAGGATAAGAGAGCAGAGGTGGTGCTGTGAAATGGTCTGAAGCCATGTTGACAGATAGCTAGCAAGTTGTTATCTAGTAAGTGGTTTAACAGCTACTTATGAATGCACCTCTCCATGATTTTTGCCAGAGGGGATAATATGGCTATGGGCCTGTAGTTAGATAAATCAATGGAGTTACCACCTTTGTGCAGGGGGATAATAAGTGATATTTTCCAGAGTGATGGGATGGTTCCCTCAGAGATAGTTCTGTTGATAAGGATAGTTATGGGGTAGGCTATGGCTTTAGCAGCTTTTTGTAGATATTCTGCAGCGAGAGTGGTGGGTTTAAGTTTTTGTATTAGGGTGTGGACAAGGGATGTAGGAACAGGTTGAAATTGAAATAGTGGCGGATTGTTAGTGTTATGGGAGGAAGAAGATGTTGTGTTAGGGGATAGCTGATTGGCCAGAGATTGAATGGTCTCTGTAAAAAAAGTATTGAAAGAATTGGCAATTTGGTTGGGGCTATTGTGTTCAGAGCCTGAGGGGTTGGGTGTGACTGAGCGACCTGGGTGTATCAGTTTGTTGATGCCAGCCCAGAATTTTTGAGGGTTTTTTTTGGTGGGTTTGTTGTAGGTGACAATAAAAGTTTCTTTTATCAGATAGAACAGCTTGGTTTCATTTCTTAATTGTCTATACTTTAATTGATCTGTGGGGCATTTGGTAGTCAGCCAGGTGGTCCTGAGTTTGTTTCTTTGGAGGAGTGTTTGTTTGGTAGTTTTGGAAAGCCATGGGGCTGGTTTTGATCTACATCTGATTGTACGAGCTGGGGCATGATAGTCAAGTATGGTTAAGAATTTGGAATTAAAGTATTTGACTGCTTCTTCTAATGGTAGGCGTTTCAGGGGTGACCAGTCACAAGCTATGAGTTCTTGTTGAAAGCTGTCGAGGTTAAAATGTTTGTTAGACCTTATACTCTAATAAATGGTTGTGTTTGGAATTTCACTCTTATACCTGATTAGGAATGTGAGTAAGTGGACGCTTAGGTCTTCAGGGAGAGTCCCTACTTTGTATGATTGTTGATTACTATTTGTAAGGATCCAGTCTAGTGTGCTGTCATTGTTATTAAGTTTATTACATCTAGTGGGAGATGTAATGGTTTGAAAAGAACGATGTAGGTTGATGTGGGTAGAAGGCTGCTCAGATGTACAGCACCTCCAGTTTATGTTAAGGTCTCCGAGTACTATCGTTTCTTGTGGGTAGGTGGTGGATAGCCAGCTTAGGATAGCCTCTAAGGTGCTGATATTGTTGCCTGGAGGGATATAGATACAGATAATATATATAGATTTCCATTTGTTGAGTTGAATCTTGGAAATAAGTACCTCTGCATTACTAGTTAATGGAGGTTCTGAGTCTATTGTGGTTACCTGTAGTCCAGTTTTATATAGAATGGCTACACCACCTCCTTTCTTAGTATTACGGTCTAGTCGTTGCATACTATAACTGGGAGGAATAACCTCACTGTCTTGTATTGATGGCTTGAGCCATGTTTCAGTGAGGCAAAGGATGTCAAATGAATGTACATCCATGAGGGCATGCAGGGAGGCAACTCTGTTATTTATACTTCGAATATTGTGATGGGCTATCAGGAGAGAGTTGTGAGGTCTTGTAGTCAAGTTTGTATAGCTAGAAGTTGGGGAGTTGGGCTCTGTGGCAGGGGTGAAGTTTGGGCCAGGATTAGGATGAATGTCCCCATCTATTAGGGATTGTACTTGTGTTTGTAGAATGAGTTTTAAAAGTTTACATGTTAGACTTTGAGATTTTCTGGCTCTAGAGCTATAGTATGTGATGTGGATAAGTCTTTGAAATTTGGCTGATGAGTACTTTGGTGTACAGGATGTATTGTTTTGGCTATGTGGGATTATTAGAGTTGTGGCAGTTTGCTTTCTGGGGTTGCTAAAGTCTAGGGAATTAAGGTGCTCATAGAAGGTAATTAGGTAAGGTACAGTTAGGATAGGAAGGAGTAAGAGTAGTAGTAAGGGTTTTAGGTGTTTTAGAGTAGTAATGGGTGGCATTGTAGTTGTGTAGTGTTCAGACTGCTATGCAGGGATGTTTTCAGTTGTGTTGATTAGGTAGACGTTGAGGGCGAGGTGGGATTAACCAATTAACATGTTTTGAGTATGGGGATGGTTAATTGGAGGAGGGGGGGTGTGATTAGAATGTATAAATGTAGACACACTGGGGGTGGGTGGGAATTGGGGGCAGGTTAGGGGAGCGGAGTGAGCCCGCAGGGCGAACGGAGCGGGTAGAGCCACTGTAGGAGTGAATCCTAGGAGTACAATCAGTGGGAAGCTGATTGCTAAGGTAAGTTTGGGTAGAGAGGGTGAGGGGTAGGAGGCTAGAGAGTAGGGATACTGGGCAGAATAGAGTAAGAGGACAGAAGGGTAGAGTGGAACTGTATTCAACAAGTTGCGAATACTGTGTACCTGTGAGTTAAGTTTAGAGATAGAGGGAAAATATTAGGAGCAAAAACAGGTGCCACCTAGTGGCTAAAGGTTGTATAGCAACAGTAGAGTCTCAATAAGAGATCACAGGGCTAGAAATATGAGGAGGAGGGAAATAAGTTAGTTCTAAATGGTACAGGGAGTTGCCTCTCCTTAACCATTCCTGTGTTCTTTCCTGATCAACACAAGGTTCTTCCATAAGTTTTCTATACTTGCAACTATATTTATGCATTTTCCACATATCCTGCCTTCTCATCTGGTCCTTCACCTTATATTCTTTTGTTTTTTTGGCATATTCAGTTGCTGCCAGGTTTTTATCCACTTGTGGTTTGATTTCCATTCCTACTTGACGCTGATATGCTTCTGCTAGCCTAAGCAGGAAAGTCATCTTAAATGTATTCTCCTCATGTTTCAAACTTTTCACTGCATTTGGGTCCTGTAAGGTCAGCAGATATGTATGGAGTCCCACGATTGCAGATCTGTACATGTAATCAGTTTAAAAGAAGCCCAACCCTCCTTCAGAATGGAGAATATATAATCTTGGTATGCACTGATTTTTTATAAATCATTTGGTGAGCATGAAGCATCCTTTTTGTTTTCCAATCTAATCTGTCCAACATGTTTTGGGGCCAATCAATCAGTCCAAAATTGTAAGTAAGGCCAGGAAGAGCAAATTGGGTTATAGCTTGGATTTTGTTCCTAGATGTCAATGCTGGTTATAGCTTGGATTTTGTTCCTAGATGTCAACGCTGTTTTCAGGATTAATTTAAGTCTTCTAAAGTACACCTTACTAAGTTTTATTCGCATTTGTTCATGTTTTAGTGTTGATCCTTCATTAATTCCCAAATATTTATACACTCCCTCTTGCTCAAGTTCTTTTATATCACCTTCTTGTCCCAAACTGATGTTTTCTTGATGCTGCAATTTTCCAGCTTTAAAGGTTGCTTTTGCACAATTATCAAAACCACATTCTTATATTATCTGAAAAAGTTTTGGCAACTTGCAGTTGTACTTTCAGTTCCTCGTTTGATGAGTTATACAGTTTCAAATCATCGACAAAGAGAAGATGAGAAGTCTTTATACTTTGTTGTTTTCTAGAACCCAGATTATAGCCATGGCCTAAGCTGTTAAATAGACAGTTTAATGGGTTAAGGGCAAGGAAAAACAGCAGCGGTGACAGAGAGTCACCCTGGAATATACCCCTTTTCATTTTTATCCCTGGAATAACAATTAGTCTTGTATCATGGCTTAATTGCAAAGTGGTCTGCCACTGTTTCATGGTTACTGTAATGTAGTTGATCAGTGTAGGATGTATTTTATACATTTTAAACACTCTTTTATCCATGAATGTGGGATACTATCAAATGCTTTTTTTGTAGTCAATCCAGGCCATACTTAAATTCTTCCCCTTTTTACAGTTCTCCACTATGACTTTATTTAACAGCAAATGATCCATTCTTCCATATGACTTTCTTTTATTGCCATAATTGAGTTTTCTTCTAAATGACTATAGACTCTGTTGGCAACAGTTCCCATGTATAATTTATACGTTGTCAGAATGCAACTTATTGGTCCATAATTTTTAAGGTAGCTTGCAGGTTCACTCTTAAGTAGGGGCATTGTTTTTCCTGGTGTTAGCCAGGTTGGTGTCTGCTCAGGGTGCGCATATAAATAGTTCTTACTCGTAGCTAAATCTTCATGTAAATATGTTAATACTTTTAACCAGTAGTTAGGTACTACATCTGGGCCTGGGGGTTTCCAGTTTGAGGCTTTTCTTAACTTTGTTTCAATCTCTTGGGATGTTACTTCATCCCATTTGTGAGGACTGGGTGAAGATAGATGAAGGCTGCCAGCCTAGCCAGATAGAATTTTATAGAAAATTCTGTCATTTGTAAATATTAATGTAAGCCACAAGCTTGTTGTATTAAATGGAAAAAATGCTGTTACAAAAATGTAACAACAGTGCACTCTGCTGACCAAGTAAAACATGTTGTGACCCTTTGATTTAAAGTTGGCTCCGGCCTGTCTAGGTGAAGGAATTCTTGCTATTGTTTTAAGGCCCGAGTTAATGGCCAGAATTTGCATGCATAAATGTCCTTTATGGCTTTGTTTCCTGACCTGGTATGAGCTTAATAAAGAAAGTAAATATAGTTTCTGTTAGCCTGGGAACCCATGGAAGTGTGAAGAATGATGTAACGTGAACCAGGAATGTGATTTTAAAAACAGAGAGAATCAGACAGCATTAGTCCTGGAAACTATTGCCCCATAAGCCTGACTAGCTTGGTCTGCAAAGCTATGGAAAGGATCATCATGGACCTCATAAATAAAGATATTGGGGACCTACAAACACTGGATCCTACCCAGTTCGGCTTTGTTAAGGGCAGATCCTACCTCTTAAACCTGGTTGATTTCTTTGAAACAGTCACCAAGGCCATTGACGAGGGGAAGGTGGTCCACACAGCCTACCTGGACCTCGCAAAAGCCTTCGATACAATACCCCACTCGGGCATTATAGATAAGCTCACCAGCTTAAATATAAACCCCTATGTCACTAGATGGATTGCAAATTGGCTCAAGGACAGAACCCACATGGTTAGAATTGCTGGAGCCATGTCAGACTCCAAACCAGTTACAAGTGGTGTCCCACAAGGCTCAGTCCTGGGACCTCTCTTGTTCGGTATATATTTCTCGGAGGTACAGGCCAACACGGAAGGACTGTGGCTGACCAAGTTCGCAAATGACTGCAAACTGGGCGCCATAATTGACTCTCCAGCTGACACAAGCATCCTTCAAAAGGGCCTCATAGAAACAGACAACTGGTGCCAGAGCCATGGCCTCAAGCTAAATGCTAAAAAGTGTATAGTCATCCCATTTGGCAAAAACAAAGTGCCCACAAATTACCACATAGGTGGTAATCCATTAAGTACAGAAGAAGTAATTAGGGACCTGGGGAGCCAAGTTGATAGCAATCTCTCATTTGACAACCACGTGGCCAAAGTGGTTAGAAAAACATTTTATATAGCCCACCTAATCATGAAGGGATTCACATCTAGATCAGGGGACATCATCGTGCCTTTTTACTCATCCCTCATCAGGCCCATAATTGAGTACAATGCCCCTTTTGGGATGTACCTTACCAGACACCTGCAGCAACTGGAAAGACCCCAAAAGTACCTCACCAAGAGGATCAAAGGGCTCAAACAGATGCCATATGCTGCTCAGTTAAAGAAACTCCAGCTCTACTCAGTGGCATACCGCCTGTTCAGAGGCGATCTGTGCCTGACGTATAAAGCCATGTCCAACCCGCAATTAATGGACATGCTGCACCTCAGAAAATCCAAATCCCATCGAGCTACGCGCTCGAGAGACTTGAACCTCAGCAGTGAAATAAATAGGACATGCTGGAGGGACAAATTCATAACCCAGAGGCTCCCTTCACTCTGGAATAAAATCCCAGTCCAGGTTAGGCAGAGTCCCTCATTGACTCTCTTCAAGAGGAATCTTGATGAGTGGATGGGAGATCGTAGGTTTACCCCGGGTATCACTTCTGTGTCACTGTTAGACAGAGGCACAGTATACTAACCTCGAAAAAAGGGCATAGCAAAATAAATTTAAAATGGGTGGCGAAAGCCAAACACATTCTGGCTAGGCTTATAAATGCCCTAGGGCAGATAGCCTAGTATGAACCTATGAACCTATTATGCATTTTTGTCTTGACCATCCAACTCATCAGCACTTTGCCTGTTTCTATATGTAAGTTTATCTTAGACTTGTGTTTTCTCTTAGAAATAGCTAGAAACTAGAAAGTTTAGACTAAGTGTTTCTCTGTGATGTCAGAACTGTACTACTGAATTATTTTAAGTACTTCTCTGTGATCTCTGAACTCGTGACTAGCACTGTGTAGTAAAAAGTATTGTCTTGTGTTTTAACTATTTGATATTAAATATTTTTAAACCCTTTCAACTGTGGCTGTTTTGTAGAGATAATTTAAGCTCTTTAGAGTACTTGTATGCCTTTGGTAAAATTGTACAAATCCACTCCAATAGCTTTAGCCGTGGGCTATACTACCAATTGGATAATAATATTGCACAGTAATAACTGGACACCCTTTAAGGGCCTTTGGGTAGCTGATAAATATTAGCTGGGTGGTGGCAGTGATTTCTACTATATAGTCTGGGGAAAAAGGGGCACAGCTGGAGAGCCTGTGCCAGCCTTCCCCAGGAGTGTCTGTGTGGTTGTATAAACTCTTCTCAAAGTGTGTGTGTGTGTGTGTGTGTGTGTGTGTGTGTGTGTGTGTGTGTGTGTGTGTGTGTGTGTGTGTGTGTGTGTGTGTGTGTGTGTGTGTGTCAGCTACTTGGTCAGGAACATGAAACACTGGATGGACAGAGAGGGTGCTGGAGGTTTTAGCTTGCCAACTAGGCTGAGATCTAGACCCTATAGCTGTGCCAGTGGGGAGTCTTATTGGGGATCTGAAGAGCAAGGGAGCAACCAGCCCTGGACTGACTGTGATCTCTGTGTGCTCTTAAGGGAAATTGCACTTTACTGTGTGTATTTGTTATCCTTTCCTCCAATATGAGATGCCCCTCACTGGTGTTAGTGGTGAGGATTGAGTCTCCTTGATTGCTGGGTCAGAGCACGGACGTCACATATTAATTGTTTGGCAGTGGTGGAATATCCACACCACATATTAATTGGTTGCAAATACTAATTGGCTTGTAGTGGTGTGGGTAGAGTGAAATCCTGTAGCTTGTGTACAGTGAGCTTTGAAGGTGTTTTGTACTCTAAATCAGCCATGCAGTGAATACTCAGAGTTCAGATCACAATTGTTTTATTTCTTTTGTTAGCTCAGTTAGTCAGGGTGAGCAGGCAGCATGTCAGCAGAGGAGTATATGGAAAGCTGACAAGGAGCCAGCTGCCGGAGATGTGCCAGGCTAGGGGACTGGTGCATGGAAACCTGACTAAGGCAGACATGATTGCAGCCTTGGTTACAGCTGCATCAGAAAACAGCAACCAGGAGGAAAATCAGACTGGCAGTGGAGATATAATACCCTCGATGATGGACAGCTCAACCTTTCAGCAGAGGACTTAAAAATCCATCTGAAGCTAAAGAGACTTGAGTTGGAGGCCAGGCATTTGGAGATAGAAGCCAAGGAAAAGGAGCGGCACAGGAGGCATGAGAGGGAAATGCTGACTTTTCACCATAGTCATGGAGGTAATGGGGAAGGGAGTAACTGGACCCCAGAAGCACAAAAGGTCAGTAAATTTCTTCCGCAATTTAAAGAGGGGGATCATTTTAATAGTTTCATTCATATAATCAAAGGCTCTGTGTATGGTTCCTGACCCCCTTACTCCATGGTAAAGCTGTAACTGTGTTGTCAAAAATGTCTGACGTTGCATGTTTTGATTGCACTGCTGTTAAAAATCACTTGTTAAAATTGTTTAAGCTAATACCTGAAACGCATAGGAAAAAGATTTGTGAGCATAGACGCAAGGTAGATGAAAGTGTGTGTGAATATGTTGCTCAACTGAGCACTTAATTCCATAGGTGGGTGAGTGGATGTCAGGTCACCACTTTTGAAGGGGTGACAGACCTTTTGTTGAGGGAGCAAGCCCTTAGCACTTTGCCTGAAGACATGAGGATCTGGTTAGCTGACAGACAAAGTGCTACTTCAGATGAGTTGGGGAAGAAGGGAGACCTATACCTGGCAAGCAGGGCAGCCCTGCACAGGAAAGGGATCCACAGTACAGCTCATGGGTCTAAAGGAACCCATGGTGGGCAGCACAGACTGCCCCAACAGAATCTGCCAGTAGCATGGGAAGCCACTAGTCCAGGTACACATCCAGGAGTTGGGTTAAATGTTTTGAATGTAACCAGTGGGGCCATGTGGCATACAGGTGTCCACTGAGGGAAGGTGGGGAACAAAAGGTGTGGAGCCAGTAAGTGGGAAAGACAAAATGCCAATAGTAGGTTGTCTTGAGACAACAGGGGTACTGAACTACCATCCTGCAGATGTCCTGATAGGGAAGGATTTGGATAAGGCAGTATCATGTGCTTATGCAGTTACACGCAGTCAGGCTAGGAGACAAGCATGTGGGTCTGGTAGCCTGGGGGAGACCAAGACAGACTGCATACTTGCAGCCAGGACTGGTGAGGTGGTTACTTCAGGGAGGGAGTTACTCTGTAGCAGTGAGACGAATGTGAGCTACACCTGCTTGTGGGTACTGATGGTCCCTTGCACAGAGCGACTGCAAAGGTAGAGGTGAGTGTACCCAGTCTGACAGTGAGGCACCACTGTCAGAGGATGCCAGACTTCCTGTGGAAGGGGAGCTGGAAATGGTTACAAGGAGACAGCTGAGACAGGCTCAGCTCTCAGACCCTACATTGCAAGGACTGAGGCAGGTAGCTATGGAGGCACCTGATTCTCAAGGAAAGGGGGAATCTGTACACTGGGACAAAGTGTTACTATACAGGGAGTGGACCCCTGAGGGAGGGCTAGAAGGTGAGAGAGTACAGCAGTTGGTAGTGCTTACAGCCTACCGTCGGTGCTTCTAGCCATAGCCCATGATATTCCCTTTGCAGGTCATATGAGCATAAAACATACAAAGAGGTGTATTATGCAGAACTTCTATTGGCCTGGAATTTCCAGAGATGTAACAGGGTACTGCAAGACCTGTGAGTAGTGCCAAAAGGTAGGCAAGGCAGGAGACAAGGTGAAAGCTCCTTTGATGCCTTTGCCTGTGATTGAGGAGCCATTTCAGAGGGTAGCTATGGATACTGTGGGTCCTCTGAGTACCCCACGTTCCACAGGGAAAAAGTATATCCTAGTAGTAGTGGATCATGTTACACGATACCCTGAGGCAGTGGCTTTGTCCTCCATTGAGGCAGAGAAGGTAGCAAATGCTTTGTTACAGATTTTCAGCAGGGTAGGTTTCCCAAAAGAAATACTGACTTGACAGCGGTGCCAATTTCATGTGAGACCTGCTGGCTTGTCTGTGAAAGTCCTGTAGGGTGAAGCACATGAGGACCATCCCCTACCATCCCCAGACTAATGATCTTGTTGAGAGATTAAACTCTACAATCAAGTTGATGCTATAGGCATTTTCAGATCAGTTTAAGTGGGAGTGGGACAAATATTTGCCACATCTGTTGTTTGCTTACAGAGAGGTTCCCCAGGAATCCACAGGTTTTTCACCCTTTGAGTTGCTGTATGGGCATAGGGTGAAGGGACCTCTAATTTTAATTTGAGATGAGTGGGAAGGTGTGAGTCTCACAAGGAGTCTGTTGTAGTATACATCCTAAACTTCAGGACAAGGCTCAGGGCACTTATGGGCTTGGCCCAGGAGAACCTGGCAGAAGCCCAACAACAGAGAAAGGTGTGGTATGACAGGAATGCTCCAGCTAGAGAGTATGCTGTGGGGCAGCAGGTAATGGTTTTCATTCCTGTCAGACACAATAAGCTGCAAGCAGCTTGGGAGGGACCCTACAAGGTGGTAAGAAAGGTAAGTGATGTTAACTATATGGTGGAACTGCTCAGCAGAAGGTTGGGGCACAAATTGTACCATGTTAACAGGATGAAACCTTACCATGATAGGGAGGCCCTTAAGCTGAGCATCTGCAGTGGATTGCAGGAGGAGTCTGAGGGAGATCTGGAGACTGATCTCCTCAGTGAGGCTCGGGCTGACACCTCAGTGGAAGGGGTAGCAATGTCCCAGCAGCTATCTCCTACCCAGGTATGAGAAATCCGAGCAGTGTTACAAAAACCAGGGTGCAACCCACCTGGGCAGCATCAGGTGGATACAGGACCCCAAAGGCCTATTAGGCAGGCCCCTTATAGAGTGCCTGAGAGAGTGAAACAGACTCTGAGGGTGGAGGTGCAGGAGATGTTGGAACTAGGGTTGATTCAAGAGTACAACATTCAGTGGGCCTCCCCAGTGATACTGGTGCCGAAGAAGGATGGCAGCACCAGGTTCTGTGTGGACTACAGGAAATTAAATAGTCACACAGAGTCAGATCCTTACCCCATGCCTAGGACAGATGAGGCCCTAGAGCAGCTGGGTGGGGATAAGTATCTTACAACCATTGATCTTACCAAGGGTTACTGGCAGGTGCCCTTGACTCCCAGTGCTAGAGAGAAGTCAGCCTTTGTGACTCCTTTTGGCTTGTATAAGTTCACAAAGATGCCCTTTGGGATGAATAATGCCCCAGCAACTTTCCAGTGGCTGGTAGATCATATCCTAGCAGGAGCAGGAGGGTTTGCCCTTGCTTACCTGGATAATTTTGCCATCTACAGCCATTCCTGTCCTGAGCACCTTCAGCATGTCAGGGAGGTGCTGGGTAGACTACAGAGGGCAGGGTTGACCATTAAGCTGAGCAAATGTCAGGTAGGTAAGGCAGAGGTCTCCTACCTAGGACATAGAGTGGGGAGTGGTAAGATAAGGCCACAACCTGCCAAAGTGGAAGCCATTCAGGCATGGCCTGCACCTGTTACTAAAAAGCAGGTGAGGGCATTTTTAGGGACAGCAGGGTACTACAGAAAGTTCGTACCCAGTTGTAGTACCATAGCTGCTCCCTCTTAGACCTGACAAGGAAGAACAAGCCAGATAAGGTAGTATGGACCCCAGCATGTGAGCAGGCATTCCAGAAGCTTAAAGAAGCTTTGGGAGGACCCCCTGTGTTAGCCAGTCCAGATTACACAAATAATTTGTTGTGCAGGTGGATGCTTTGAACCATGGGGTGGGGGCTGTACTTAGCCAGATTTCTTCATAGGGGGAAGAACACCCAGTAGTTTATCTCAGTGGTAGGCTCCAACCCAGGGAGGAATGCTATGCAGCTGTAGAAAAGGAATGTCTAGCCATAGTGTGTGAACTTCAGAAACTTCAGCCTTATCTGTATGGAAGGAAATTCACTGTTATGACAGATCACAACCCACTAACATGGTTAAACAGAGCCAGCCAACAAAATGCCAAGTTGCCAAGATGGAGCCTAGGGCTGCAGGCATATGATATCTCAGTGCAGCACCACAGTGGGATTAGCAATGCCAATGCAGATGGGCTCTCAAGACAGGGAATGGGGTAAGGTATACTCAAATAGACCTCACTCCCTCAAGCAGCGTTTCTCAAGGGTCACTTGAAAAACTAGCTTGAGTTCTTCAGGGGGGGAGATATGTGAATATAGATGAAGGTGGACAGCCTAGCCAGATAGAATTTTATAGATAATTCTGTCATTTGTAAATATTAATGTAAGTCACAGGCTTGTCTTAAATGGAAAAAAATGCTGTTACAAAAATGTAACAACAGTGCATACAGCTGACCAAGTAAAACATGTTGTGACCCTTTGATTTAAAGTTGGCTCCGGCCTGTCTAGGTAAAGGAATTCTTGTTATTGTTTTAAGGCCCGAGTTAATGGCCAAAATTTGCATGCATAAATGTCCTTTATGGCTTTGCTTCCTGACCTGGTTGAGCTTACTAAGAATGTAAATGTAGTTTCTGTTAGCCTGGGAACCCAGGGAAGTGTGAAGAATGATGTAATGTGAACTAGGAATGTGATTTTAAAAACAGAGAGAATCAGACAGTATTATGCATCTTTGTCTTGACCATCCAACTCATCACCACTTTGCCTGTTTCTATATGTAAGTTTATCTTAGACTTGTGTTTTTCTCTTAAAAATAGCTAGAAACTAGAAAGTTTAGACTAAGTGTTTCTCTGTGATGTCAGAACTGTACTACTGAATTATTTTAAATACTTCTCTGTGATCTCTGAACTCATGACTAGCACTGGTAGTAAAAAGTATTGTCTTGTGTTTTGACTATTTCTTATTAAATATTTTTAAACCCTTTCAACTGTGGCTGTTTTTGTAGACATAATTTAACCCCTTTAGACTGCTTGAATGCCTTTGGTAAAATTGTACAAAGCCACTCCAATAGCTTTAGCCATGGGCTACACTACCAATTGGATAATAATACTGCACAGTAATAATTGAGCACCCTTTTAAGGCCCTTTGGGTAGCTGCTAAATATTAGCTAGGTGGTGGCAGTGATTTCTACCGTATAGTCTGGGAAGAAGGGGCACAGCTGGAAGGCCTGTGCCAGCCTTCCCCAGGAGTGTCTGTGTGGTTGTATAAATTCTTCTCAAAGTGTGTGTGTGTGTCAGCTACTTGGGCAGGGACTTGAAGCACTTGTTGGACAGACAGGGTGCTGGAGGTTTTAGCTTGCGCACTAGGCTGAGATCTGGACCCTACAGATGTGCCAGTGGTGAGTCTTATTGGGGAGCTGGAGAGCAAGGGACCGACCAGTCCCAGACTGACTGTGATCTCTGTGTGCTCTTAAGGGAAATTGCACTTTAATGTGTGTATTTGTTATCCTTTCCTCCTATATAACACGCCCCTCACTGGTGTTAGTGGTGAGGATTGAGGCTCCTTGATTGCTGGGCCAGGGCACGGGCATCACACTATTTCATACCCTGTTACCTTAAAAGTTCTTATTTTTTCTTTTACTTCTTCTATACATTTAGCATCTTATCCTCCTTATTAATCTTATTATTATTTATTTATTTAATTTGTTAACCGTGTAGTATCCGGCTGGGCTAGAAGCCTGTTTTCAGAGGAGACTTGGGGAGAAAAGCTCCAAGGAAGATTACAATAGTATTTACAAATTGTCATATGCAGTTAAAGTAATTCTGAATACATAGTACTACAAATTGCAGGGTTTATACAATAGTGTAACAAAAATAAACAGTTAAGCAAGTTAAGTAAATATTGTGAATTTATCAAACATTACAAAAGCATCTCCTATTTTTCACACATTAAAAAAAGTTTTTTTTTTTTTTTTTGTGGATATAAAATGATTGGTGTAAGAAGGATTTAAACAGCCAAGGAAGTAGTGAAGAAAGGTAGTGTAAGACAAATTCAATAGCTGGAGGTATTGAGAAAGGTAGAGCAGAGAAGGGATTAGTTGTTTATGGGTTGAAATATTTAGCCAGGGTGAGTACAGGAGCAAAGCCTATGTTTAGAGAAATATTTTTTTAGAGTCTGTTTAAATGTTTGTGTTACTGATGGTAAGAATGTGCTGTGGAAGGCAGTTCCATTGCTTGGCAATGGTAGGAGAGACAAGAGAGGTGCCACAGGTGTTTTGGGCTTTATTAACTTTTAGCAATATTTATCAGAAGACCTAAGGGATGTTAGGTTACTATAGGGCTGGATGAGACCTGATAGTGATGGACAGTTATCAGGTTTGTATAAGACTGTATGAGCGGTTAGTAGTTGATTTAGGGTAAGAAGATGAGGGAGTCCAAGCCATTTTAACTTTAATAATGCAGTACAATGATGAGCTCTATGAGCTTGATTGGCAGCAAACTTAGCAATTTTGTTGTACCAAGATTCAAGGCTATTTAGGTCAGTTTTTCAAAGACTGGTGAACATTTGAGACCAATATAGCAGGGAGGACAGTAGGTGGGTTCTGGCTTTTGCAAGTTTGGCTTGGTCAGTGAGAAATGGTTTTACACTATAGAGTGAACTCAGTTTGGCACACACATAAACACTCATAAACAAAGATATAGGGGACTTGCAGACATTGGACCCGACCCAGTTAGGCTTCATCAAGGGCAGATCATGCCTTTTGAACTTGGTAGACTTCTTCAAAACAGTCACCAAGGCCATTGATGAGGGAAAGGCAGTCCATACAGCCTACCTTGACCTTGCAAAGGCTTTCAACACAATACCCCACTCGGGTATTGTAGAAAAACTTACCAGCTTAAATGTAAACCCATATGTCACAAGATGGGTTGCAAACTGGCTTAAGGACAGAACCCACAGGGTTAGAGTTGCTGGCGCTATGTCAGACTCCAAGCCGGTCACAAGTGGTGTCCCACAGGGCTCGGTCCTTGGCCCCTATTGTTCGGCATCTACTTCTCAGAAGTACAGGCCAACATGGGAGGACTTTGGCTGACAAAGTTTGCAGACGACTGCAAACTGGGCGCCATAGTGGAAAGTGCATCGGACACGGATATCCTTCAGAAGGGACTCACGGAAACAGATAGCTGGTGCCAGAGCCATGGCCTGAAGTTAAACACCAAAAATGTATAGTCATACCCTTCGGGAAAAACAAGGTAACCCCAAGCTATCATATAGGTGGCAATCCACTAAGCACAGAAGAGGTTATCAGGGACCTGGGGACCCAGGTTGACAGTGGCCTTTCTTTTGACACTCACATTGCTAAAGTGGTTAGAAAGACCTTCTACATTGCCCACCTGATCATGAAGGGATTCACATCCAGATCTAGTGAGGTCATTGTTCCCCTGTACTCTTCACTTATCAGACCAATGATCGAGTACAATGCCCCATTCGGGATGTATCTCACCCGACATCTGCAGCAATTGGAGAGACCCCAAAAGTTCCTCACCAAAAGGATAAAGGGACTCCAAAATCTGTCATATGCTGCCAGATTGAAGAAACCCCCACTCTATTCAGTCGCATACCGTCTGCTCAGAGGTGACATGTGCCTGACATACAAGGCCATGTCCAACCCGGAATTAATGGACATGCTCCACCTCAAAAAATCCAAATCCACCAAAACCACTAGAGCAAGCGACTTAAACCTTAGCACTGATATAAATAGGACATGCTGGAGGGATAGATTTATCACTCAGAGACTCCCTATGCTGTGGAATAAAATCCCGGTCCATGTGAGGCAGAGCACCTCGCTGGCTCTGTTCAAGAGAAATCTTGTCCTGTGGATGGGAGATCGTAGGTTTACCCCGGGAATTATCTCTGTGTCACTGCTGGACAGAGGCACAACAAACTAATGGGTACAGTATTTTTTCATATAAGGGGTGGCGTAAGCCACAAAAGTTTGGGCTAGGCTTATAAATGCCTTAGGGCAGATAGCCTAGTATAAACCTATGAACCTATGAACCTATGAACCTTTCACTCACTCACAAACTACTAAATCATCCTCTAAAAGTCCCTTCCCTCTAAAATCTATTCCGACCCTGTCATACCACCAGACCACTACGCTCCAGCAACAAAATTCAATTACAGGTAACTAAAACCAGGAACTCTGCTGGAGAAGCTCTCTTCTCCTACTCCATAGCAAAGTTATGGGATGCCCTTCCTCACACTATAACATCTGCGTCATCACACACTAACTTCAAAGCTGCTCTAAAATCTCATCTAAAAGAGCACTGGACATGCCCCTGTAACAAGCCTCTCTAACATCTCTACCCCAACCTCTCGAATCCCTTTCTTCCACCTCTCTAACTACCTCAGATTGCAGCCAAATACATTGCTTGTAAACCTATATCTCAGCTGTAATCTTAGCCACTGTTATTCAAGGGTAATAGCTGCTAGTTCAGCTATTAAAATACTTGTTAGTCTTTATGGCACCAATGATATAAGTGTTGTACCATTTAACTAAATAATTTCATTTTGAATTATAACTGCTTACTACTATTGTTAAACAAAACCTACTTATACTTCTTGTAACTTTTTGGGGTTAAGTATAAGTTGATGGTGAGTTAGATAGTTTTCTATATTATGGAGGGCTGCTTGAGTTTTCTCTTGGAGTTCTTTGATAGAAGGGGCGAAGCATATTAGGGAAGCATCATCAGCATATTGAACAATATTGACTGTATCAGCTGCAGTGTGAAAGTCATTAGTAAAGATAGTAAACAGAAGTGGGACAAGAATTGAACATTTTGGGACTCCGGCACTTATAGAGAGTTGGGGGGACAGCTTATTGTCCCATAAAGTGACTTGTCTGTCAGACAAGTAGCTATGAAACCATTTTATGGTTTAAGGGCTGGAGTGGTACGTGGCTAGTTTAAGAAGTATTTGATGGGATAATGTATGGAATGCTTTTGACATGTCTAGGAAGGTAGCAGAGACTAGTTGGTTTTTGCTTTTAAGATGGTATACAGTATCAGTAAAGCCGATAAGTGCTGTAGTGGTACTATGCCTGGGCCAGAAGCCATGTTGTGTCTTAGTTAATAGATTATTTTATAGGAAATGATTTAATACCTGTTTGTGTATACGTTGTTTTCTAAGATTTTGGCAACTGGAGACATTATGGGTCTATAATTGGATATATTGGTTGAGGGACCACCTTTATGTAGGGGAATTATGTGGGATATTTTCCAGAGTGATGGTACATGATGTTCTGTGATAGAGCAGTTGATAAGATAGACATAGGGTAAGCTATAGTGGTGGCCACTAGCTGGAGAAAGTCTCCAGGTAGCTGGTCAGCAGCTAGTGTGCAGGGCTTAAGTTTGGAAATTAGAACTTTAATATAGCTGGTTTGGATTGGTTTAAGTTGTAGAAGGGAAGTATTGCTGGTGGGAGTTTCAGGTATGGTAGGAGGTGTATTAGGGGTGTTGCTGAGTAGAGATGTTACCGAGTTAATAAAGTGTGAGTTAAATTGTGAGGCTATGCACTCATTTTGGTTGGCCAGAGTTGGGGCTGGGGTTGTAGGTTTCCCTGAGTTGAGGAAGTGATCAATAGTTTGCCAGAATCCTTTAGGATTGTTATGGCGTTTTAGCAGATTTGCTTGGAAGTAGTTTTTTTATCTTGTTTGATTAGCTTTTTATTTAGGTTTCTAAGTTGCTGGTGGGTAATGAGATCATCTTTGCTTCTGCTATTTTGATAGCGAGACCAGGCTCTATCTCATTTTTTTAGAAGATAAATTGTATTTTTGATAGTCAGGGAAGCCATTTGGATTTGGTTCATACTCTTCTTATGGGGGCTAGTTCATTAAGTATTTGTAGGAATGAGGTACTGAAATACTGGACTGCACTGTCAAGTGGAAGGTTTTTTAAAAGTATACAATCATATTGTAGAAGTCGAGAGTTAAATATTGATGGAGATAAATGTTTTTTGTTGCGAATATAGTGAAATGAACTATTAGAGAAATTCTGTAAATGCTTTCTAATCAATTAGATAGGGAAGTGATTGCTTAGAGTGTCTGGGAGACACCCAGCATCATATGCAATATTGGATTTCTTAGTTAAAATCCAGTCTAGAATGGATTTTCTTTTAGAGTGTTTGTCAATGCATGTGGGGTGGTTAATTCTTTGACAGAAACTGTAAAGACTGACAAAACTTGTGGGGGTGTTGGAATAACAGGTGGTCCAATCAAGGTTGAAATCTCCTAGTATTATAGTTTCCTGGGTGAAGTTTGTAGAGACCCATTCTAGGATGTTTTCAATATGATGGAGGTTTTTGGCAGGGGGAGGTAGATAGCAATAAAGGTAATGGACTTATGGTTATTTAGATCTAGGCATGCTATTAAAAACTCAGAGTTAGAGATATCAGGTGGGGTAGAGATGAGATGTACCAGATTAAGATCTTCTTTAAACATAATGGCAATCCCCCCTCCTCGTTTAGATACTCTTGTCAGTTCTAAGGATACAATAGCCACAAGGAAGAAACTCCTGAGATTTAATATGGGGCTTCAGCCAAGTTTCTTTAATGACAAATATGTTGGGGGAGTATAGGTCAATAGTGGCATGAAATTCGTGGACTTTATTTATTAGGCTTCTTAGACTGGCACTGATGATAAGCACGTCAGAGTTACCTGTTTTTAGAGGAAGAATGGAGGAATGTGTGACATTAGTGGAATTATCAGCGTGAATAGTTTGGGTGGTAGGGGTTGGGTGCAGTTTGAGTGTTGGACCTGGATTAGGATGGATATCACTTTGCAGTTTTATGTGGGTAAGACATTTTAATTTTGAAAATTGACTATCATAAATATACAGTGAAATGGCAGTGTTGTGGGTATGAAAGTATCTAAGAGAGAAGAGAAGAGTAGGGAATATATTGTAGAGGTACGCAGATATGTAGATAGTATGCTTGACATGCTGGTGTTCAATAACAAATATGGTCGAAGAGTGATTGTAAGCGGGGAGGTTAGATTGGAAGGAGGTAGTATAGAGGGCAAGAAGTAGCAGTGCTGATAGTATAGGGAAGCGCATGGCATATTTTATATGATACATTATAGATTTATACAGTATAGTAAGTGGAAGGGCGGTTGTGAAGTAAAATATGTATTAATTTTGAGAAATAAGAATATGTAATAACTAGTAGAGCACAGGTAAAGTAGGGGCTGTTAAAGAGGAAGGAGAAAATATATGTTTGATGGAGGTGAGATTAGTGACAGAGAGTAGTGTAAAGCAGTTGTGGTGTACAGATTAGAGTGAGTGGGTTTTATGATAGTCAGGTTTGTATTTGCTGCTGGGTGGGGTGTGGTTGAAAAGGGAGAGGGACTAGACAAGTATAAGTTACAGGATACTAAGGGTGGGTGGAAATGGGGGTAGGGCAGGAAAGTGGAGTGAGCCTGAGTGTAGCTGGGCTACACCCAGGCCGAGAATCAGGTCAGCAAGAGATAATCAGTCACTCACAGTAAGAAGAAAGCCAGGGATAGATAACAGTGAGCAGAGAAAGAACAGAAAAAGAAAGAAAATAATAACGAGTGTGTTCTAGAGAGGTGAGAAAAAATGAAAAGAAAATCAGGAGAAATATTTGGAGAGAAAAAAGTGTAAGACGGGGTGAAGGTAGGGGGACTTATTGTATCAGCTTCCATGATCCTACTCCTAAAATGGCAGCTTACTCTGTTAAATACTTTTTCTGCATCAAGTCTTACCAACAAAAGAGGTATTTTCTTACACTCTGCTTCCCACTGGATCATCATTGTGCTATTAATATTGTCAATTGTTTGCCTCCCCTCCACAAAACTACAATGATCCAGATTTGTCAATTTCAGAAACACCCTTGCCATTCTTTTAGCTAGTACAGACATAAACACTTTATAATCATGGTTTAGAATTGAAATGGTTTTATATGAAGTTGGGCATGATGGTCTTTACTGTCTTTGTTTAATGTAGCCATCACAACTTTCTTCCAAGATGTGGGTGCCTCCTCTCTTTTTAAAATACTGTATCAGTTTTACATACCACCACAGCAGCCCAAGATCACAGCATAGTAACTTAATCCTGCTTCTGTCCAGCCCTTATTCTCTTGTTATACTGTGCAGCCTATATTTCTTAAACTAAAAAAGTACTTGTTTATTTTAATATCTTTAACACACACAACAGTCACTGAAAAGACTCATCCCCATTTAAAATACCCCTGAGACTTAAACATTAATGTAATAAAGTGGGGTACATGCTTTACAGTTCATCCATATGTTTAACAAAGTAGCAATTGCCCAGTCTTTGATAGCCACTTTTCTTGCAAAGCCATAAATCACAAGTGTGACTGATGCTTTGTAGTCTATTCATTTATATTGGTGTTACTGGTATTTCTCCTTTTCATTTCCATCTCCCCAAACCAGACTCTGGTTCAAGTCCAAGGTACTCCTGATTTTTCTAATCAACTCCTCTGCTTTTTTCTGTCTCTCAAGATTTTTCCTTTGGAACACTGGAAAATTTTTCACTAGCAAAGTCCCTCTATAAGCTTTATTGTCACGAAAAATAGAGTCCCCCTTTGTTATTATTTCCTCCTTAGCCTGTTCTATGTCCATGTGTACCATGAAGACAGCTGGATACAGTAGCTTGAATCTCACACCTGCCTCTCGACATTCCCTGATTGCTGGGATATATTTCCTTCTCTTCTGCCTGGTTCACAGTGAATAATCATTTTCCACAAACACTGTGCTTCTCTAATTGTTAATACTTTTCCCTTCTGAAATACTTTTGTCAGGATCATGTCTTTCTGCTGGTATGATTGCATCTTTACTAATGTAGGCCTTGGCTGCTTTCTCAGGGCCAGGCTTGCAGCAAGCTTTTGATGTGCTATTTCAATTAACAAATCCTGCTAGGGAATACTAGTCCAGTAGCTTATTTGTGCTTTCATAAAATTAGTACAGTCTGTTCCTTCCAATTTCTCTAGTACAACAGAAAATCTTTTTTTTCAAAAGTATTTTATTTTATTTTTATAATGTAAACACATTCATTGGACAGTTAACAATTTCCAAGTTATATGAGGCAATAAATAAGAAAATCATTAAAAGGCATATAAAAACATAACAAATTTATATAAACAATTTACAATATCTGCTACAAAAAGGAAATAGCTAACGGTAAGATAATAATAAGAAATAAACAGATTTATATTACTGGATTCTACAACAGAAACTCTTGGATCTTCTCCATGTGCTGTCTTCTAAATCTATCATTTTTTGAAACAACTCTTGAAAAACCTTACACTCAGACATATTTTTCATTTCAAACTCTGATTTTTTCAATTTTGTTAGTTCATCTGAAATGCTACTTAAACCTTATTCTATTTTTTCCAGCCTTTTGTTAATTGAGTTGATATATTCCTTCAGTGTTTCATTTATTTTATTCACCTCTGAGTACATGTTCTTTATTTTTCCACCTCTAAAGTACTAGAAGCCATCTCTTGTATTAAAAACGATGCATGCTTCTTGTTAAATAACCTGCTGGATTCTTTCCAGCCAGTGTTTTCTCTTCACCTTTTCTGGCTGATTTTCTTTATACCTCTCCAAATTTCTCTTTGCTGGCATACAGGCAGTATACTAGCCAGTAGCTGAATTTTACCCAAAATGACAGTTTCATTGTCTGTTACTTCTTACTATCTGCTTTCACACGGGGAAGACTGAAATCAAGCTGTTGATTTGTGTGCTTTGAAGACCACCCCAAAACCCATAACCACCATGCACACAAAACAACATACAATTTCAGGAAAAGACCGGGCTAAAAACTCCTAAGACTCTCTACTGGGTCAATCTCCACTTATTTGTGGACTGGCTTATGAGAACTTCTCACTATTATAGATGTCCTTCCTTATTAATGATGCTTCTTGTTCACATAACTGTGACACTCTACACTCCCATAGCCAAGCCCCAATGGAGAAGGTAGAAACATGAAAATATGGGGTGGGGCAACAGAAAATTATTTTGTGAAATCCAGTACACACATCTGTGGACCAATAGGTATCAACCCTCTCTCCTAGTTGATCTCGAGCAGACCACTTATTACCTGATCTTATGTTGTACATTCAGGTCTGGACACCACATTCCATGCACCCTATTATAGACTCTTTGTCATTTTCTATCTAGACTCACCCCCCTTAAAAAAACTATCTGCCACCACACAAGGAAAAAGTCTGAGACCACAGTGCTGTCCAATCTTTCCACCTATACTGTCAGCAAGTATCCTCATATCCAGATCTTCTGGACCTATTCTAACTAACCCTTACCTGTCTTTAGCATCTAATTCAACCCTCATCATCTTACTAATTTCAACCCAACTTTTCCCAGACATTAGTGTCTGGGAGAGGACATTGTGGCGCTGCTCAAACCATACCCACTTGAACTATACATGCAACATAGATTCCCTGCTTCACTTTGTATATGTATAACCAATCACAAGTCATTTACTATTCATATTTTGAAGATAAATAACCAATCTTACTTAATTTAATAATCCTGTGTGATAGTAGTGCCTAGATCTGGGGCACAGAGGGAAGAATCCCGGGCTATAACCTAAGTAACTAGAGATTGATTAGTGGTCTCAGCACTGTGGGAGCCAGGAGAGTGGAGAAAAGTAAAGGGGGTTTGGAGTTTTTCTTTCCCTGGGGATGGGGAGGCTAGCATACATTTGGAAGCAGCATGTGTGGGTTGTGATTTCTATGGTGGAGACTGGGAAAACCACATCTTGTGCTTTGGGGAAGGGCCAGGGCTGCTTGAAGGGAGTGCCCTAGCCAAAGTGAGGGGATATTTTTCTCATTCTGCCCATTGCACAACCCTTCCCCAGCACTTTGCTGACTGCATTCAAGCATAACAGCCACATAAAAAAAGAAATTACATACCAACCTTCATGGCTGTCTGAATGATGGCTTCCATGAGTCAACCCTCAGCCCAGTGATGGGGAAGAAATGGACCAAGTGGCTGGCTGATAGGGGGGTGGTGATTGACAGGTAGGGAGGGCAAAGTGAGCAGAAAAAGAAAAATGTAAACATCATATATATTTCATATGAATGATGTACAATTCAAAGGGATAAACAGTAATGCCTACTGTTATGGGTTACTTACCCAGACTACTACCTAAGATATGCATGAAGTAAAACCAAAAAACATCTATACAAAGTGGTCTGCAATGGTGACTTCTAGCAATGTAACCCGTGTCACCCATTTTTCGCCACTTTTTCAAACAATAGACTATCGCAGTATGTGGTCTGCCTTACCACCTGCCTATGTATGACTAAAGGCTCCAATGAATGTCTTCCGAAGCAATCTCCACCACTTTGAGGATTAGCTCAGAATGTGTCCTCCCACTTTGCCCTCTCTTAACAATACCTCCTTTATCCCTCATCTGCCAAGCACATCTCAACTAGCAGCTACCATATGGCAAGCCTATAAATCTGCCTCTCTACCCCAAAATTTCCTTACCATAATCTAATATGTCAAACAGGCTATCACAGAACATGTACATTTTGTTGGTAGGAGGGTATTTTATACAGACACTGTGATTAATGAATGCAAAATACATCTTTATAAAGTAAGCTTACATTCCACTTATTCCAAGTTCATTTTTTCCTTCATAAAAATCTTTGACAGAATTTCTTATGTTATCCTTTCCACAGCAATACCATGATATCTGAAGCTAGTACAGGAGATTAAGGCTAGAAGTGTTAACAAGGTGCTTCCTGTAGTCCTGAGTTTGATTCTCTCAGCCTCCACTAGTCTACTGTGCTACTCTGACAATATCATTTAATCAGACAGTGTTCTGGAGTAACTGGGCTAGGCTCTTCAATGGTCTCATAGGCTGCAAGCTAGTGAAGTCCTATGAACAGTCTTGCAGATCATAATTCATAATCTACTTGTGTCCTGATGCAGAGAAAAATGTCAGTTTACAGACGTTTATAACCTGTCAAGAAGGCAGTGCTGCCTAGTAAGCTTGTATAAAACGAAGATTTTGCAGGCTCAGGGACTAATTTCTGTCAGGTTACAACATAACAAAACTTCCTTCTAATTAACAACAGTGTCTTTACTACATTTGAAAATAGCAGCATTGCCAACTTCTTCCTCCTTAGACAAGCACACAAATACTTTTTCCTTTACATTTCTTTTGCTCCATATACTTTTCATTCTCTCCAATCCTCAGCTCAACTTGCCAACAAACACAGACTGCATACCTTCTCTTTTTTTCCCTTCCTTTCTAAAGAAAGAAAAAAAACTCTGAGACATGTAAATGCATTAGAATGCAATGAATAAAAGGCATGATAAAAATCATGTTTTGTTTCATCCCTTTCTTTACATCAAGATGAACTTATGCAGGCACCCAGCTACTGCACACTTCTTCCAAGAAATTAGCTGTGCTGATGAAATTTCTAAGTCACAGCAACACTCTGCTGACAGATGTCACATAACGTCTGCTCATTCATCAGTTTTCACAGGACAAACTGTTAATTCTGATATTTTACTCTTGTAGGGAGTGCCTGCATCTTTTCCTTGTCTTCAGACCATCCATGTTTCACAAACAGTGGATAGCGGCTGTAATGCACTCTCTCTCTTCTGCCATGGCAACAGGGCTGGCATAAACAATGCAGCCACAGGACTGGAAAATAACTAGGAGAAAACTGAGTCAAGTGCTAGGTAAGGAAGGGTAGAAAGCCTGCTGAGTAAACTGAATTTCTTACTAAACTGTAAGTGAATTCAAGGACATGGCTAGATATCAGACTTCAAGGACAAAACAGGAAAAGCAAGGGGCCACCCCAGGAAATCAACAGGAATAATGATGTCAGGTCACCAGAGAAGGACACTGAGAAAGGCTACATATTTCCCATTTACTAAGCTGACAAATGTGATTAAGAAAAGTAAAAATAAAATCTCTTCAGTCTCATACCAGGGAAGACAATACTATTAGATAAAAATGAAAAAGTAAAGAAAACAAATCAGCCAGTAAATACCAGAACATATATTCACATCATGTCTCACTGTATATTTGATTTTAACATAACCTATTCTTTTCACAGGAATCCTGAGGAAAGACTAGAGAAAAGTATCTAAGTTTGGATGGATGGGCTGCTTTCATCCACATCTTCCACTGCTAGTACAGAAACCTTTCTATCAGCCCTGTTTTCCAATCACAGAAGTTTTCACTCTGCCCTTTAAGGAAGGTAGTTAGTTTCCTTTTTCCTCCCTAACCTTCTGCCACAAGGTTAAATGTGTCCTAACCTCTCCAGTAGAAGACGTACTTCTAGTTCTGCTCATTAAATTATTCCATAATCATGTGCCTGTCTTGGTGGTATGAGATAGGTTACCTAAGGCGAGAGGACTGGAATTGTGGGCAGGTATTACAGTACATATTAAGCTAGGGCTGCCTGTAAAAAAAGTATTATAGCCTGCATTCTTCAGTCCTAAAGATGTACAAATCTAGCATAATTATTGTTACAGTTTTAAACTTTAATTGCGGTGCAAATTTTGTAGCAGGTTATGAAAAGGATGGTTCCGGTATCCTACAGAGTTTTTGAAGCCTGAAGATAGGTCACCTAATGTTATCTGTTACACTACTACATTCAGGCCCAGGCCATCTTCCACCCTTCCCAGCACAATTATCCATCCAGATTCCATCTGACTGCCCTCCGTTTCTGTTTCCTCAACAGACTAGTATAAGGAGGAGTCCATTTACAGGGTAATGGGGGTGATTTTCAAATAAGAAGTTATGTACTCACCATAACGTTCCATCTGAGTAGGTAGACTTAATTTGTCTGCACCTTTGGGAATCGGATCCGACCTCGGATCCGAGCCGGCAATCTTTCATAGCTTAGATCCGAGCTCCTAGCTCCTCCCCTTCACCCATAATCCCCTGCCATCCCTGACTGACCTCAGCTCAAGTTTGCCCATAACCAATAAGGCTGAAAAAGGAAACTAACTACCTTCCTTAAAGGGCAGAGTGAAAACTTCTGGCCAAATAACATCCAAGGTCAGGGGGAAGGAGGGTGGGACGGTTGCAGACAAATGAAGTCTACCTACTCAGATGGAACGTTATGGTGAGTACATAACTTCTTAATCTGAAGTAGTTAACTTCATTTGTCAGCACCTTTGGGACAGAGTCCCCAGCTACCTGTACCTTGGGCCGCCTTCATGGAAGGATGTTCTGGAGCACTGCAGAGCCAAAGGATGCTCTCCCTCGAGAGATAATATCCAATTTATAATGGTTGATGAAGGTATGAGGTGAAGCCCAAATGGCTGCTGAGCAAATATCATCCAGGGGTACTCTAGACCGAAAGGCAGCAGAAGTAGACATGGACCAAGTAGAGTGGGCACGGACTACCTGAGGTGCGGGCCTGCCAGAACTTTCATAAGCCAAAACGATGCATTGTGAAATCCACCTCGACAAGGTGACCTTCGATACAGATTTGCCTAAATTAAATTTTGCAAAGGAGACGAACAACTGGTCGGATTGTCTATGACCAGCCGTTCTATGAATGTAAAAACGCAGCTGTCTATGCACATCTAGAGAATGTAGTTTGTATTCTCCTTTGTTCTGGTATTCAGGAAAGAAAACTGGCAGATTAATGGATTGGCTAATATTTGCCTTGGAAGCGATCTTAGGAAGGAACGAGGGATTGGTCCTGAGATAAACCCTATCCTTGTGGAAGGTCAAGTAAGGAGGCTTTACACATAGGGCTTGAAGTTCAGAAACCCTCCTAGCTGAAGTAATAGCGACGAGAAAGGCTGTTTTCCATGACAAATGTTTGAGATCAGCTGAAGCTGCAGGTTCAAAGGGGGGTGCTGTCAAAGCCTGAAGTACTAAAGTCAAATCCCAGGGAGGCACTACTTCCTTTATTGGAGGTCTGAGTAGGAAGGTGCCCATCAGAAAGGTCTTACATAACTTCGTGGTGATCAATGGACCCAATTCATGTCCCACGTGGTAATGAGAGATAGCTGCTAGTTGAACTTTGACTGTGGAACAGCTAGCCCCCTGATGAAAAAGCCCTGAAAGGAAATCCAAGACGGCGGGTAACGGAGCTGTGAAAGGGTCTAGGTTCTGACGCTCCGCCCAAATAGCGAAACGTTTCCATTTACTCCTATAGACTTTCCTAGTACAGGGCTTGTGTGCTGCTACTAGGATAGCTTTAACTGGGGAGGAGATACTGGGAGTCCTAGCTACGAGTGGAACTGGAGCAACCAAGCCGTAAGCTTGAGATTGTCCAGGTTCGGGACTGGGAGGCCTAGGGGGTGGGAAATCAGATCCGAGAGGGGATCTAGAATCCAAGGTGGATTCACCAGATGAGACCAGAGGTAAGGGAACCACGCTTGACGAGGCCAGAATGGGGCAATGAGGATTATTTTGCTCCCCAACCGACTGGCTTTCTGTAGAAGCTTCAGCATCAGAGGTAGAGGAGGGAAAGCATAGAGTACACCGGGAGGCCAAGCATGCACCAAAGCATCTCTCGGGAATTCCCCGGTGGGGGGAATTAGAGCGAAGTAGCTGTTGCATTTCGTGTTTGAAGGAGAGGCAAAGAGATCGCAACAGGGTTGTACCCATACGGCAAATATCCGCTTCGCTATCTGGGGATTGAGAGACCATTCATAAGGAGACAGAATGGTGCGACTGAGCTTGTCTGCCAGGATGTTGGACCGTCCCGGAATGTGCGTTGCAATAAGAAAGCGGTTTGTGGAGATCGCCCATTCCCACACACTCATAGCTTCTCGACAGAGTGGGTAGGACCTGGTTCCCCCCTGTTTGTTGATGTACCAGACCACTGACATGTTGTCTGACTGAACTGCAACTGTTCCTGAAGGAAGAAGGCTCTGAAGTGCTTGCAACGACAACAGCACTGCCCTCATCTCTAGGACATTTATATGCACTGAGGTCTCTGTATCATTCCACGTGCCTTGGACCATCCTGCCCGCATAATGCCCCCCCTACCCAAGGCGAGAGGGGTCCGTGGTCACAGTGGCGAGAGGAGGGGCCATGGAGAAAGGGCATCCCGCTTGGAGGTCCGGTGATTGTAACCATCATGCGAGAGCCCTTTTGCAAGCCTTGCTGAGGGGAATGGGGTGACTGAGAGGGTATCGACGGAAGAACCATTGGACTTGGAGAGTCCACTGCAAAACCCTCATATTCAGGCGGGCCGTGGGGAGCAGGGTAATTGCGGCCGCCATGGAGCCCAGCGCCCTCAGGACCAATCCTGCCGGGGGAGCCGACGATAGTAAAATGGCCCGCACATGAAGTCTCAGGGTGTGAAGTCATTCGGTGGTTAAGAAGGCTAGCAAGTTGTTGGTGTCTAATCTGGCCCCGATAAAGTCTATCACCTGAGTCGGGTTGAGAAAGGATTTGTCTGTGTTGATGGTGATCCCCAGCCAGGGAGCAAGGTGGAGAAAGTAATTCCTGGCTGAGCACAGCAGATGCCTTGTTGGGGCGGTCAGGAGCCAGTCGTCTAGGTATGGGAACACCTGCAGTCCCTGAAGTTTCAGGTGGGCCGCTATCACTGCTAATACCTTGGTGAACACCCTGGGGGCTGAGGTGAGACCGAAGGGAAGGACCCTGAACTGATAATGACTGGCTCCTAGCCAGAAGCGGAGAAACCCCCTGGATCGTTTGTCCATCAATATGTGGTAATACTCATCCTTGAGGTCTATCGAGCACATCCAGTCGCTCTCCCGCAACAGGGGGAGAATGGATTGAAGGGTGACCATCCGGAACTTTTCTTTGGTTACTGACAGGTTCAGGAGGGAGAGATCGAGGATTGACCTTAGGTCCCCTGTCTTTTTTGGCACCAAAAAGAACCTGGAGTAGTAACCCGATCCGGACTGGTCTGGGGGGACGTGTTAGATGGCTCTTTTTGCTAAGAGCTGCTGAATTTCCGCAGCTGCAGCGTCCCTCTGATCGGGTGGGATGTCCGGGAGGCGTTTGGGTTGGTGAGGGATGTGAGAAAAGGGAATCTGGTATCCTCTGGATATGATGCGAAGCACCCAGCGGTCTGTTGTGATGGACTCCCAAGCTGCCAGGTGCCTCGAAAAACGACACCCGACTGCCTCCAGAGAGGAGCGGTCAGGCAACCCCTCAGGGTCGCTGCGTGGGCCAGTCAGAGAAAGCTTCTCTGGACCCACCACTCCTCGGGCCCCCTCTGCCTCTAGGGCGGCGTCCACCCTGTCCTCCTCTGCCACGGAAGAACTGGGGGTCCGGAGCGGACTGGGATTGTTGCGACTTCTGGAACCACATCTTCTTCTGTCCCTTTTGATTCTTGGAGAAGGATCTCTGGGGAGCACAGAAGCGGACTCCGACGGCAGACAACGTCTTCCCGTCCTTTTCGCTCTGGACCAAAGTCTCGCAAACAGTCTTGCCAAACAGGGCAGAACCATCGAAAGGGGCATTCGCAAATGACGCCTTGAATGGTTCCGCGAAATCGCAATACCAGAGCCAGGCCTGACGCCGCATGACGAGGCCTGTTCCGCTGGCTCTAGCGGCTCCCTCTGTGGCGTGGGACAACAGCCGCATAGAGGTGTTAGATATGGACCTGAGAGTGGCCATTCGAGTGGAGTACAACTGTTTGTCCTCCACCGACATGGACTCCGGGGGTGACGCAGCATACTCTTTGATAAGGTCCCGCTGCAGTCGAATAACATGTGCCATGTAGTTCAGAGACCTCAGCGAAAAGGTCGCTGAACTAAAAGCCTGCTTCCCTAAATGGTCCATCAAACGGGACTCCATGCTCGGTGGATGGACCGAGGGGCTCTCCTGAGCTAATTCCCTCTTGGTGGCCGCCGCCACCAACATGGCATCTACGGGGGGACCCTTACTCCAATGGGACCTCTCGGAGGGGGGACTAAGTATCTTGTGTGGGCATTTGGGGACTGGCTCTACAGTGTCTGGCTCCTTCCACGCCCTAGTGGTAATAAGGTCCACTAAGGGGTCGGGCGGAGGGGACACCCAAGAGGTAGATGGGCCTGCTTCGAATGCCTCCAGGAACACGGATTCGTCTGAGGAAGCCTTGGGGGCAGACCACCCCCCTCTTATCCTGAGCATTTCCATGATGTCTCCGAAGGAGACATCCTTGGGGGGTGACCTAGGGGAGCCTTCCCCTTCATCCAAATCCGTGTCATCTGTCAAGGACTTGGGGGAGTCCACGTGCCTCCTCTTGCACTTTCCCTTGTGAGGGATGTCCTTGGGGGGGCTGTCCGAGGATGTCTCACCAGCCACGTTCTGTTCCAAGGGAACGACCTGGGACATCGAAGCAGGCTGTCCCTGGGGCCGGGTGATGGAAGCTGGACCCAACAGAGAGGGAGTGCGGGGCAGGGCCGAAGCAAGGACCGGGGTCCTGGAAGCACTCAACAGTGCCCTCTCCACCACATCGAAAGCAGAGGGAGAGCCGCTCTCTCTGGGATCTGAGAGCAAACCCTCGCTCGGATCCGATGGGTGGATCGGGGTCGGCGCCAAAGCGATCGGATCCGACGGACCAGTGTGCTCCGACCTAGACGGAGCCGAAGACACACTGATTCCCTCGGATCCGACACTCATCCCACAGCTCCGGGAGCCCGGATCCAACAAAAAAGGACCCGACAGGCTCGAGGGAAGAGTTGGCGCCGAAGTACCTGATACTGGATGGATGGGCTGCAAGGCTGCTCGGCTCCGAAGGCTCCAAACCCGGGAAGCATGTCGGAGAAGGAGCTATCGGAGCAAAGAAGGGTGTTGAGCTCCCTCCCGGGGGGGGGGGCAGGAGCACTCCCATCTGCAGTTGGGCCTGGAGAAACCTTTGCATCATCCGGTCCAAATCTGTGCCGGAAAGACTGCGAATTGATCTCGAAGAGGCCACCGAGGCTGGCCGGGTGTGCTGTCTCAATGACCTCGATGGAGATCGGGTCTCCTCCTCCTCGGTGCCCGGTGAGAAGCACGGAAACCGGCGCCAAGAAGGAGGAGACCTAGAAACCCTGGAGGGAGAAGACTGTTTAGCCGGGGGGGCTGAAGCGGAGGCCTCGGCTCGCCGCTTGTGGTGCTTCTCCCTCCTTTTTTCTTTCCTGGCCTCCCTCTCCTCCGGCGCTGCAATGGGAGTTTGAGTGCCAACCGGAGGGAGAGAGGCAGGAGTGGCTGCCGCCGAAGCTGGGGAGGAGGCCACAGAAGCACCGGAGGCTGAAGCCGAATCCGGGGGTAAAAGTCCTGCTAGGATTAACTTCGACCTCCGGTCCTTCAGTGCCCTGGGGTTGAACGCCACGCAGATAGAACACCCAGAGGAAAGGTGTTCAACCCCAAGGCACCGTACACACCGAGTGTGGCCATCCGCTGGGGAGAGCTTATGGCCACACTCGGTGCACTTAGAAAAGATGGGTTTTGGGGCCTCAGACATCCTAAAGAAAACCCACTCATTAGGCCCCAAACACACAACACACAAAAACTAATGACCAGCAAAGGGGAGGGAGGGAAAGTTTAACTAAAGAGTTTAAACTTGGAAGTTTTACACCAAAAAAGGAACCTGAACACTCAACACTCACACACAGTTAAGGGGGATAAGAAAAATGAGAAATCTCTCTTACAAAAACCCTCCGATACCAGGAGCTCAAGAACCTAGCTGCTGACAAGAAGCGCGGCAAACTAGATCTGAGGTCAGTCAGGGATGGCAGGGGATTATGGGTGAAGGGGAGGAGCTAGGAGCTTGGATCTAAGCTATGAAAGATTACCGGCTCGGATCCGAGGTCGGATCCGATTCCCAAAGGTGCTGACAAATGAAGTTAACTACTTCAGATTATCTGTTTCCTACTTTGGATATGACCCTATTTTTTGCTCTTGCTAATGTCATCTCCCTGACTAATTACTCCAAACATTTTCCATCATGTTGCTGAGCAGTGTTCTCATTTTATGATTTGACTTTCAACTAGTTCAAACTGTGCCCAGAAATATTAGAAAATCTGCTGCATAAAAAAGACTAGCCATTTCCACTACTTAAAAATTTACTTAAATATCTAAATGTTATGCCACTGTCCTGCCGTTGGTTTGCAGACAGTGTAGATGCTGTTCTCATCTGTCATACCTAATTTAGCCTGGAAGCCCTCTCTGACTGTTTGCATTTAGGAACTAATGATAGCAATTTTGTGGCAAGTCTGCCTTTAAGCCTTAAACCTGTTAGAAGGAGTGCTGGATGTACTCCTGTAGGCTACAGTGGAACATATCTGTATTGACAAAGTGAAAAGTAATAATCTGTTACTTCTGCATATCCACTTTTTCTGGTGACTTTCACCACTTTCCCAGAGAATGGATCATGCTCTGCACACTAAACAGTATGTGGCTTCTCTGCCAAAACTTTTAAGGGAAGAAATAGTCCACCATACCCTATACCTACTCATTCCTAGCCACTGACAAAATAGGTTCTGTTAGCTTTGTATGCACTATATTTTTGTTATGTTACATCATAAGTAAAAATTACTTTTAGTTCACTCAGCAACACAGTGCTGTTCAATTATTACTCCATTCAAGAAGACTGTATTCCATTCTTGAATTCCATATGCTCAAGTTTCTTCATTATGCATTAGTAACGCTAAACATCAGTTGGTACCTCTGGGATAATGCCTCCCCCCATGCTTCCCTAAATGGAATATTCTGTACATATTCTCTCCATACACCCCAGTTCTTTGATTATGCATTAGTAACACCAAACATCAGTTGGTACCTCTGGAAAAATGCCTCCCCCTTTTCCCTAAATGGAATCTTCCCCTACATATTCTCTCCATACTCCTGAAAAGTTTTATATCAGCGATGAACAGTTAAGCATTCTCTGTCACACATTCTACTAGATGGCAGCTAGTAGCACAGAGCACCTGGATGAAGTGTTTTCTCTTAGCAGTGTGCATAAGGAGTAGAACAGAATTCTCTAGACATAGAGCCACAGCACACTATTTCATTCACAGTTTCAGATATAGTTATCTGAATTCTTACCTTGATGTTCCAGAAAATATTAATAATCAAAAAGCAGCCTCACTTTGGATAAGTTGTCTGTGAGATGCTATTCATTGACACGATGCCTAATTTCACATTACAATATTGATACAATCATAATCTCATATTATGAACACTTAAGATCACTTAATAACCTTTGGCAAGCTTCAACTTGCTATGGCTGCACAGTTTACACAACAGTAATCTACAGGTGCGCAAAGGAGGGACTTGTGAGTTAACACATCAAGCTGAGGCATGTCACAGAAGGACCAGTTCTTCCATCAGTTACTAAATGTGTCTGAACTTGCCTGTGCTGGCATAAAAAAGATGGAAGTGCATACTGAGTAAATTGTACAACAAGAATTTAATCTGCAGGTAAATGCTCAGAGTCTAGACTGTCACTAAGCCTACGCTGCAACAACACAAGGGATGGGTGCTTATGGTGATGAACGTTACAGTTTTTATGTGATAGAAAAGCTCTAGATTTATCCTTTAAGGGTAAGAGCAAACATAAGGAAGAACTTCAAGAACTACTGCTGCTGTACATGAAGAGTTAAATGCTAATATAATGGACAAGCATTGCAGAGACATGACAAAGACATTCACAAAACAAACAGTAAATGCCTTTTTTTAAATTGTTGACTGGAGTCAAAATGGGAGTTAGGATAACTATACTATGAAAAAAGAATTTATGTACTTACCATAACGTTCTATGTGAGTTGTTCATCTCACCTTCATTCTTACTGATGGGTTCGGAGCCGATCCTTCGGCTCCGAGTCGGCCTATTGTAAAGCTCGAGGTCTTCAAATAGCTCAAGGCCAAGTCCCTATCCCATGATGCACCTAGAGTTACCTCAGATCTTGTTTGCTGCATATAACAATACCATATGTCATTCTATCACTCCCAAGAGAAGGTATAGAAGGGTAGAGCAACCAGGATGAATCCAGCATTTCGGTCATCTAACAGTCCAAGAGGGGGTAGGAGGGAGGGACGTAAGAATGAAGACGAGATGAACAACTCACATGGAACGTTATGGTAAGTACATAACTTCTTTATATGAAGTTGTTCTATCATGCCTTCATTCTTACTGATGGGTAGTGTCCCAAGCACTATCTACCTCGGGTGGCTTATGGGAGTATATTTCTCAGGACTGTGGATCCAAAGGAGGCCCTGTCAACTTTGTAATGAGTGATAAAGGTATGAGGTTTTGACCAAGTGGCTGCTGTGCAAATGTTATCAATAGGAAGTCTGGCAGAAAAAGCAGAGAATGTAGAAACCGCTCTGGTTGAGTGAGCTTTAATTTTATGCTGTAAGGACATATTGGCAGCTGAATATGCAAATGTGATACAATCAGATAACCATTTAGACAGAGTTGTTTTAGCCACTGGCATACCTTTCCTGGAATCTGAAAATGAAACAAAAAGCTGGTCTGATTTCCTGAAATCATTTGTTCTATCCAAATAAAATCTGAGCTATCTGTGAACATTAAGTTTGTGCAGCATGTACTCTAGACTGCTGGAGTGGTTGGTGAAGAAAACTGGCAAATCAATAATTTGGTTGAGATTAGTTTCAGTGCAAACTCTGGGCAAGAAAGAGGGGTTTGTTCAAAGTGAGACTGTCAGCATGGAAAATCAAATAAGGAGGCTTGATGGACAAGGCTTGAAGCTCTGACACTCTGCGGGCAGAAGTAATAGCCACTAAAAAGATGGTTTTCCATGACACAAATTTGAGGTCACATGATGGAGCTGGTTCAAACAGAGGAAGAATTATGCGGGAAAGCAAAAAATTTAGATTCCACGGAGAATAGGGAGATTTCACAGGTGGTCTAATATGAAATGTCCCTTTGAGAAAGGCTTTGGATAATTTGTGTGACATAATATTCAGCCCTTCAAATACAAAATGAAAGTTAGAGATGGCAGCAAGTTGAACCCGGACTGTTGCTGCTGCAGCTCCTTTATTGAAGATCATTGCCAAGAATTCTAGTATAGAGGCCATAGGGGCTTGGTAAGGATTAATATTGTTTTTAGAGGCCCATATAGAAAATCTTTTTCTATTTGCTAAAGGTATAGCTTCCTTGTCGAGGATTTGTGAGATAAGAGAATTTGCTTCATCTCATTGGAGAGGTTATGGAACCTGGCTATGATGGGAATTGGAACAGCCAAGCTGTCAGCTTCAGAGACTGCAGAGAGGGATGAAGTTCCCCTGATGAGTGCGTCAAAAGGTCCGGAACTGGGTCCAGAATCCAGGGGTCCTCAAAAAGATGAAGTCGAAGGAAGGGAAACCAAATTTGACGAGGCCAATGAGGAGCTATTAGAATGACAGCCCTTCCCAGGGCTATCACTTTCTGTAATACCTTGGGTATCAATGAGATTGGTGGGAATGCATAGAGGAGACCCCCGCGGGGGCCAATTGTGAACGAGTGCATCCCTTGGGGCTTCTCCCAGAGGGGGAATCAGGGCACAGTAGCTTCTGCATTTGGTGTTCATGTGACTGGCAAAAAGGTTGCAGCAAGGCTGGCACCACCTGCGGAATATTTATTTCCGACCTTATGTTGTACATTCGGGTCTGTACACCACATTCCATGCACCCTATTACAGACTCTGTCATTTTCTATCTAGACCCACACCCCTTAAAAAAACTATCTGCCACCATGCAAGGTAAATGTCTGAGCCCACAGTGCTGCCTAACCTTTCCACCTGTACTGTCAGCAAGTATCCTCATATCCAGATCTTCTGGACCTATTCTAACTAACCTTTAACTGTCTTTAGCATCTAATTCAACCCTCTTCCTCTTCCTAATTTCAACCCAAATTTTCCCAGACCTTAGTGTCTGGGTGAGGACATTGTGGTCCTGGTCAAACCATACCCACTTGAACTATACATGCAACATAGATTCCCTGCTTCACTTTGTAGATATATAACCAATCACAAGTCGTTTATTATTCATATTTTGAAGATAAATAACCAATCTTACTTAATTTAATAATCCTATTTGATAGTAGTGCCTAGATCTGGGGCACAGAGGGAAGGAGCCCTGGCTATAACCTAGGTAACTAGGGATTGATTATTGGTCTCATTACTGTGGGAGCCAGGAGAGTGGAGAAAAGTAAAGGGGGTTTGGAGTTTTTCTTTCCTTGGGGATGGGGAGGCTAGCATACATTTGGAAGTAGAATGTGTGGGTTGTGATTTCTATGGTGGAGACTGGGAAAACCACATCTTGTGCTTTGGGGAAGGGCCAGGGCTGCTTAAAGGGAGTGCTCTAGCCAAAGTGAGGGGATATTTTTCTCATTCTGCCCATTGCACAACCCTTCCCTAGCACTTTGCTGACTGCATTCAAGCATAACAGCCACATAAAAAAAGAAATTACATCCCAACCTTCATGGCTGTCTGAATGATGGCTTCCACGAGTCAACCCTCACTCCAGTGATGGGGAAGAAATGGACCAAGTGGCTGGCTGATAGGGGGTGGTGATTGACAGGTAGGGAGGGCAAAGTGAGCAGAAAAAGAAAAATGTAAACATACATATTTCATATGAATGATGTACAATTCAAAAGGATAAACAGTAATGCCTACTGTTATGGGTTACATACCCAGATTACAACCTAAGATAGGCATGAAGTAAAACCAAAAAACATCTATACAAAGTGGTCTGCAATGGTGACTTCTAGCAATGTAACCTGTGTCACCCATTTTTCGCCACTTTTTCAAACAATAGACTATCGCAGTATGTGGTCTGCCTTACCACTTGCCTATGTATTACTAAAGGCTCCAATGAATGTCTTCCGAAGCAATCTGCAATCTCCACCACTTTAAGGATTAGCTCAGAATGTGTCCTCCCACTTTGTCCTCCCTTAACAGTACTTCCTTTACCCCTCATCTGCCAAGCACATCTCAACTAGCAGCTACCATATGGCAAGCCTATAAATCTGCCTCTCTACCCCAAAATTTCCATACCATAATCTAATATGTCAAACAGGCTATCACAGAACATGTACATTTTGTTGGTGGGAGGGTATTTTATACAGACACTGTGATTAATGAATGCAAAATACATCTTTATAAAGTAAGCTTACATTCCACTTATTCCAAGTTCATTTTTTCCTTCATAAAAATCTTTGACAGAATTTCTTATGTTATCCTTTCCACAGCAATACCATGATATCTGAAGCTAGTACAGGAGAGTAAGGCTAGAAGTGTTAACAAGGTGCTTCCTGTAGTCCTGAGTTTGATTCTCTCAGCCTCCACTAGTCTACTGTGCTACTCTGACAATATCATTTAATCAGACAGTGTTCTGGAGTAACTGGGCTAGGCTCTTCAATGGTCTCATAGGCTGCAAGCTAGTGAAGTCCTATGAACAGTCTTGCAGATCATAATTCATAATCTACTTGTGTCCTGATGCAGAGAAAAATGTCTGTTTACAGATGTTTATAACCTGTCAAGAAGGCAGTGCTGCCTAGTAAGCTTGTATAAAACGAAGATTTTGCAGGCTCAGGGGCTAATTTCTGTCAGGTTACAACATAACAAAACTTCCTTCTAATTAACAACAGTGTCTTTACTACATTTGAAAATAGCAGCATTGCCAACTTCTTCATCCTTAGACAAGCACACAAATACTTTTTCCTTTACATTTCTTTTGCTCCATATACTTTTCATTCTCTCCAATCCTCAGCTCAACTTGCCAACAAACACAGACTGCATACCTTCTCTTTTTTTCCCTTCCTTTCTAAAGAAAGAAAAAAAACTCTGAGACATGTAAATGCATTAGAATGCAATGAATAAAAGGCATGATAAAAATCATGTTTTGTTTCATCCCTTTCTTTACATCAAGATGAAATTATGCAGGCACCCAGCTACTGCACACTTCTTCCAAGAAATTAGTTGTGCTGATGAAATTTCTAAGTCACAGCAACACTCTGCTGACAGATGTCACACAACGTCTGCTCATTTATCAGTTTTCACAGGACAAACTGTTAATTCTGATGTTTTACTCTTGTAGGGATTGCCTGCATCTTTTCCTTGTCTTCAGACCATCCATGTTTCACAAACAGTGGATAGCGGCTGTAACACTCTCTCTCTTCTGCCATGGCAACAGGGCTGGCATAAACAATACAGCCACAGGACTAGAAAACATCTAGGAGAAAACTGAGTCAAGTGCTAGGTAAGGAAGGGTGGAAAGCCTGCTGAGTAAACTGAATTTCTTACTAAACTGTAAGTGAATTCAAGGACATGGCTAGATATCAGACTTCAAGGACAAAACAGGAAAAGCAAGGGGCCACCCCAGGAAATCAACAGGAATAATGATGTCAGGTCACCAGAGAAGGACACTGACAAAGGCTACATATTTCCCATTTACTAAGCTGACTAATGTGATTAAGAAAAGTAAAAATAAAATCTCTTCAGTTACCTCAGATCTTGTTTGCTATGTATAACAATACCATATGTCATTCTATCACTCACAAGAGAAGGTATAGAAGGGTTGAGCAACCAGGATGGATCCAGCACCTCAGTCATCTAACAGCCCAGGAGGAGGTAGTAGGGATGGACGTAATAATGAAGACGAAATGAACAACTCACATGGAACGTTATGATAAGTATATAACTTCTTTATGTGAAGTTGTTCTATCATGCCATTCATTCTTACTGACAGGTAGCGTCCCAAGCACCATTTACCTCGGGTGACTCACGGGAGTATATTTCTTAGCACCGTGGATCCAAAGGAGGGCCTGTCAACTTTGTAATGAGTGATAAAGGTTTGAGGTTTTGACCAAGTGACTGCTGTGCAAATGTTATGAATAGGAAGTCTGGCAGAAAAAGCAAAGAATGTAGAAACTGCTCTGGTTGAGTGAGCCTTAATTTTATGCTGTAAGGACATATTGGCAGCTGAATAAGCAAAGGTGATACAATCAGATAACCATTTAGACAGAGTTGACAAGTAAATTAAACACGAACTAGTAAACCAACACAGCTGAAATGGAGCAGGAAAAACGGTACTTCAAACGACCAAAAATATAAGGAAATTTATTAAAGTTTGTTAAAATAAAGCGCTTTTCGTCTGGTTTAATGACACAGACTTCTTCAGACAATTACTTCTAAAAAAGGCTTGCTATATATACATACAGTTACAAGGAGAACCCAATCAACAGGCAAAAAGCAACTAACAATTAAGCAATGAACTACTACGTACTGTTTTTTGAAAAGGCAGCCACAAATTCATAGCAGCAACAAAAAGTGATGCATTAGCATTTGTTACTAAAACTATTTTGTCAAAACCACATCTATTAAATGAATATAACTTTGACTTCAGAAAAGCTAAAGACAAAAATGTAATTATATAATATTGACTATAAGAATTTGTGGCTGCCTTTTCAAAAAACAGTACGTAGTAGTTCATTGCTTAATTGTTTAATTGCTTTTTGCCTGTTGATTGGGTTCTCCTTGTAACTGTGTGTATATATAGCAAGCCTTTTTTAGAAGTAATTGTCTGAAGAAGTCTGTGTCATTAAACCAGACGAAAAGCGCTTTATTTTAACAAACTTTAATAAATTTCCTTATATTTTTGGTCGTTTGAAGTACCATTTTTCCTGCTCCGTTTCAGCTGTGTTGATTTAGACAGAGTTGTTTAAGCCACTGGCATACCTTTCCTGGAATCTGAAAATGAAACAAAAAGCTGGTCTGATTTCCTGAAATCATTTGTTCTATCCAAATAAAAATAAAATCTGAGCTGTCTGTGAACATCAAGTTTGTGCAGCATATACTCTAGATTGCTGGAGTGGTTGGTGAAGAAAACTGGCAAATCAATAATTTGGTTGAGATTAGTTTCAGTGCAAACTTTGGGCAAGAAAGAGGGGTTTGTTCGAAGTGAGACTGTCAGCATGGAAAATCAAATAAGGAGGTTTGATGGACAAGGCTTGAAGATCTGACACTCTGTGGGCAGAAGAAATAGCCACTAAAAAGATGGTTTTCCATGACACAAATTTGAGGTCACGTGATGGAGCTGGTTCATATAGAGGAAGAATTATGAGGGAATGCATAAAATTTAGATTCCATGGAGAATACGGAGATTTCACAGGTGGTCTAATATGAAAGGTCCCTTTGAGAAAGGCTTTGGATAATTTGCGTGACATAATATTCAATCCTTCAAATACAAAATGAAAGATGGCAGCAAGTTGAACCTGGACTGTTGCTGCTACAGCTCCTTTACTGAAGATCATGGTCAAGAATTCTAGTATAGAGGCCATAGGGGCTTGGTAAGGATTAATATTGTTTTTAGAGGCCCATATAGAAAATCTTTTTCCATTTGCTAAGGTATAGCTTCCTTGTAGAGGATTTGTGAGATAAGAGAATTTGCTTCATCTCATTGGAGAGGTTATGGAACCTGACTATGATGGGAATTGGAACAGCCAAGCTGTCAGCTTCAGAGACTGCAGAGAGGGATGAGCCAAGCTGTCAGCTTCAGGGACTGCAGAGAGGGATGAAGTTCCCCCGACGAGTGTGTCAAAAGGTCCGTAACTAGGTCCAGAATCCAGGGGTCCTCCAAAAGATGAAGTCGAAGGAAGGGGAACCAAATCTGATGAGGCCAATTAGGAGCTATTAGAATGACAGTCCTTCCCAGGGCTTTCTGTAATACCTTGGGTATCAAAGAGATTGCTGGGAAAGCATAGAGGAGACCCCCGCGGGGGCCAATTATGAACAAGTGCATCCCTTGGGGCTTCTCCCAGAGGGGGAATCAGGGCAAAGTAGCTTCTGCAATTGGTGTTCATGTGACTGGCAAAAAGGTCGCAGCAAGGCTGGCACCATCTGCGGAATATCCTGTTCGCTGTTTTTGTCTTGAGGGACCACTCGCGGGGCAACAAAATTGCTCTGCTCAGCTTGTCTGCTATCACGTTGGATTTCCCTGGGATGTGCATTGCTAACAGAAAGCGCTGGGTGGATATAGCCCACTGCCATACTCTTAGGGCCTCGCAACAAAGGAGGTAGGATCTGGTTCCTCCTTGTTTGTTCAATTACCAGACCACTGACATGTTGTCTGGCTGAATCGCAATCGTACCCAGAGGAAGAGAGTCCTGGAAGTACTGCAACGCCAAAAGTACTGCTCTCATCTTTAGGACATTGACATGCAAATGTTTCTCTTGATCGGTCCATGTGCCTTGGGCTGTCCTTCCCTGAAAATGCCCGCCCTATCAGGGAAGCGTCCATGGTCACTGTGGCCGCTGGTGGGGGTAAGAGAAATGGACGTCCTATCGTAACATGAAGTGAGGTCAACCACCAATAAAGATCCTTTTTGCAGGAATTTGTGATCATTATCATGTTAGACTTGGGGAGCTCTTGGTAGTTGAGTGAACAACAGCCAATGCAGTAACCGCATGTGCATATGACCCAGTGGTACACCATCATTCCTAACAATTTCAGAACTTCTGATGCTGATACTTTGTTTTTGGATATTAGAATGCAGACATGCAGACGGAGAAGTAAGACTCTTTCTACTGGAATTCTTAGCGTGGTGGTGGTGGTGTCCAGTTCTGCTCTGATAAAGACGATATGCTGCAATGGGACAAGGCAGATTTTTCTGAGTTTATTGTAATGCCCAGCTGGTTGCAGAGTGACCGAGTGGATTCCCTGGCCTGAATGAGTTGATGCCTGGTGGTGGCAGTGAGGAGCCAATCGTCTAGGTACAGAAACACCTGGAATCCTAAACGTCTCAGGTGAGCCGTGACCACTGCCATGCATTTGGTGAACACTCTGGGGGCTGTAGTAAGACCAAATGGCCAGGCTCAAAACTGGTAATGATTGGATCCCAGCCGGAAGCAAATATGATCCCTGGATGGCCTGACCATTTTTATATGGTAGTACTCATCCTGGAGATCTATTGAGCACATCCAATTGTCTTTCCCTAAGTAGGGAAGTATTGACTGAAGCGCGACCATCTGAAACTTCTCTTTCTTTACAGATTTGTTTAGTCTGCTGAGGTCCAATATAGGTCTCCAGTCCCCTGTATTTTCTGGAACTAAAAAGAATCTTGAGTAAGTTCCGGATCCTGTCTGGTCTGCTGGGAGTGGTTGGATGACTCTTTTTCTTAGCAACATCTGGACCTCTACTGTTGCTTGTTCCCTGTAACTGGGTGAAAAGTCTGGGATTTTTCTTGTCAGTGAAGGGGCGTGGCAAATGGGATGAAGTATCATCTGGAAATGATACGTTGCACCCAGCTGTCATTTGTTATTTTGAGCCAGGCGTTTGGGTACAAAGATAAGTGACCCCTGACTGCCTCCAGAGCAGGACAGTCAGCCTCCTTTTAGGAGCATTGGTAGGGCTTGCCAAAGAAGTGATCTCAGTCAACCTGATTTTCTGGACCCCCATCTGCTGTGAGGGCGGCGTCTTCCATTATTGCCCCCTCCTCTGCCCCTGGAGGGGGGGGTTTCACCACTTGTGTCCTGAAAGGCTCCTTCGGCTTTTTGGAACCACATTTTCCCTCCCTTTTGACACTTGGGGTAGGGTCTGGTAGGGGTGGAAAAACGGACTCCGACGGCAGACAGTCTTTCCCTCCTGCTCACACCTGGTTATTAAAGTTTCCTTAAATTTGGGCCCAACAAGGGATGAGCCATCAAAGGGGATATTCACAAAGGATGACTTGAAGGGTTCCGAGAAGGAACATAAGTGCATCCAAGAGTGTCTCCTAAGAGCAACTCCTGTACCTGCTGCCCTACTCATTCCATCAGCTGCATAAGAAATGAGGAGCATGGACGAGTTCACTATGGAGTTGAGGGTAGCAAGCTGGGAGGAAACTTTGTCTGTAGCTCCTGCAGCTACTGTACCCTGAAGAGATTCTCCCAGTTCTTTAAGGAGATCTCTTTGTATTCTCGTAAAATGGGTTAAATAGTTAAGCGAACCGAGTGCAAATGTCGCTGAACTAAACATGCATTTTCCTTTCTTTTTGGTGTCTGCCGCCACCACCATGGCATCAACTGGCACACCTTTTGTTAAGAAGGATTTATCCTGGGGTGCAGATATGAACTTATTAGGCCTCCTAGGGACAGGCTCCATAGTATCCGGAGACTCCCATGCCCTTTTGTGAGACCAGCTGCATAAGCTTATCAAAGGGCAGATACACCCAAGAAGTGGAGGGCTGAGACCTGAAAGCCTTCAGGAGAACCGACTCATCCTCAGTAGGGTCTGTGGACTACCAGTCACCCCTCTGCCTAAGGATTTCAAGTATCTCTGCAAATGAGATATCCTCAGAGGGGTACTGTGGGGACACTTCTGATTCATCCAAGTCAATATCCGATGTTAGGGACTCCTGAGGGTAGTCTAGATGTTTCCTCTTACAAACTCTCTTCCTGGAAACCTCATCAGTGGGAGCTTCTGATGAGGTCTCGGAAGAGTAAAGGCCACCCATGGGGCTTCCTGAGGCTCTGGGTCTCTACGCTTGGCCAGGATCTGTGAAGCAGAAGCAGACACAGGCGCTTTACGGGAGGAAGAAGCTGGACCTGATGTCGAGGATGTCTTAGGAGACATAACTCTCCTCATGGCATCGATGGCACCCCTGCTCCGATGTAAGGGAACTGACGGATCTGAAGAAACTGTCGATACCCCCGGCACCGGGACAGTGGGCTCCGAGCCAGAGATAGGAGCCGAGCTCATCCGAGCTGATGCCCCCAGAGGCAGAGTCGGAACCGACAAGTCAGTCCAACTATCCTCCCCGGACCCGACCAGAGAGTGTCGGCTCCTAGAGTCCTCGATTGGCACTGAGGATGTCAGAGTGAACAGAGCCGAAGACACTGGAGCAGGCATTGGCTCCGAAGGTTACACAATCAACAAGTCCGACTCCTCCAGCTCCAAAGGACCAGTATGGCTTGGAGGTGGAAAAGTTGTAGCTGGTATAAGAGTCTTTGTCTCCGAAGCCAGTTGGGTTGGAGCCGAAAAAATTTTTGCAAAGCCCAGTGCCTGTAACAGCTTCTGCACCACATGACCACATGCAGATCAGAAAGGCTAACAGAGGATCAAGATGAATGGACCGAAGGTGGTACCGACTGTAATAAAGGACTCTTAGGAATTTCGGATACCAGTTCCAGGACAGGGGGCCGGCTCTGAAAAGATAACACTGTCGGTTCTGATGTCTGCGGAGCCAAAGTCGAAGATTTATTTGTTTTTTTGTCTCAGACGTCTTAGAAGACTTTGAGGACTTACAGGATCCATCTTGGTCGCTCAAAGGTTCTTGGAAGGAAGGTTTCAACAAGCCTCTGTCTATTAATTTCCTCTTTCTCTCCTGTAGGACTATGCAGGAGAAAGAATGGCATATGGAGCAGCTATCCTGTAAATGCAAAGCTCCTGAACAGTACACACAATTGACATGGCTATCAGTTACAAACATTTTTGGGCCACATTTAGGGCACTTTTTAAAGCCTGACTTGAGATGCTTATCTTGGTCAGCCATTATTATATCAAACAGAGAATTACTGTCAACTACAAATTTTTTTTAACAGTAATAAACAAACAAAAGCCTTTAGAAAATTCAGGCTAAGTCACACACACAGAAAAATAATTATCTAAATATTAGTGACAGAAAAAAATCTGTCTAAAGCACATGATTTTAAATGCTAAGGGGACTACACTGTAAGAAAAGATAGTTGCTATAAACCACACATTAAGCCTTATCTAACTATTTTAAATACACTCTAAACAAATAAACCTCATCTAAAGTTTTCTATAAGTTGTGACAAAAGGTCACTGACTAAGCACACTCTTAAATAATCAGAAACTCTTTAAACTAGGCCTAAAAACAAGAGGCCAACTAGAAATTTAAAGCACATCAGGGAAAATGTAATACAGTATAACTAAATACACAAACAAGTTATAAGAGCTTTATAAAACTGTCTAAAACTACGTAAAACTATCTAGATATTAATATAAGTAAGAAATATTGGAAAAATATTTGAAAACTAAGTTTTACTGGCTCGAGCTAACGAGAACCTCAGATCTGTTGCAGCGTCAAACTAGATCTGAGGTAACTTTAGGTGCATCATGGGATAGGGACTTGGCCTTGAGCTATTTGAAGACCTCGAGCTTTGCAATAGGCCGACTCGGAGCCGAGGGAGTGGCTCCGAACCCATCAGTAAGAATGAACGGCGAGATAGAACAACTTCACATCGTTAAGTTGTCAAGAGAAAGAAATTTCCAAGTAAAAATGCACTCTTTCGTTCTTTTAATATAACTCACAAGAATTTTATCAGAAACAGACCCACAGTTCCAACAACACTTAAACACACAAACCAACACTTCACATAACCAATCAATTAACTAAATAGGCATTAAGTACAACAAGCTTAAATCTGTTTTAAATATATTCAACAAAATATTTAAATAAGTAAAAAAATCATCATTAAATTTTTCTATGTTTTAAAAAAAACATTTAATGTTTATAACATTAGTATGGCGTGGTACCTGTCAGAAGACAGATAAACATTACTGTAACATTTTTCCTCTCATTAGTAAAGTGCTGCTTTGGCCCATGATTACATTAACAATTTAGAGCAGCATTTCTCCTCTCAGTAAGGTGGATTATATATATTTTTTTCACAACATGGTTTCTGGTTTAAAGACTACTCTCAGGATTCCTGCATTTACAGATGACATTATAGTGCCTAAGGTTCTCTGAGGTCCTTTTTCAATGGTATATTTGGATACCCAGCATAACCACAACAGGTGTGGGATCGGATGACTGAGAAGGTGGGGAGGCCTGTCCAATTGGGTCTCAGCCACTAGGTTTCTTTCCAATGTTTTTGGATTGCAAACACTTTGGGCATTTACAGTCTATGGTCTTCCAGTTATAATCTGTGGTCCTCCAGGTCCTGTCAAATAATCACTTACATGGTCAGGTAGCAGATGCAGAGAGGCTACCATGAACTCACTAATGGCTGTCATCCCTGATGTGAAGCCTACTTAAGAAACCCTTTGAATATAATCCACATGGAAAAATGACTCTCAGCCCCAATAAAGCCATGAGGCCACTGAATACTGGGTGTCCCCATCCTGTTATATTTGCTCCTGGTTAGCAACTCAGGTATATATTTAAAGTAACTATCAACATCAAATCTTATTGGAAACATGGCAGTCTTTGGTTGCTTTCAGAATTAAAATGTTTCCCATATATCCCACACGTGCTCAACCTCCAGTAAAAGCAGAGGTACAGAAAATCAAAGGTTTGATCATGAAATGTTTTATGACAAGTTTCCAATTGTAAGCTTGGGCATGCACAAACTCACTCTCCTAGAAAAGCAAACCCGCATAACCCCCTCAGGATACTTTGATAACTGAGATAATGGCAGAGCCCCTAGCTGATTATAATGTGATATTTGTACAAGAGTGATTCTGACATTACAGTTTTAAAACTAACTCACAGACACACTCCCATAAAAGTGGAGCTATGTAAAACACAGCAATGGACTATTTATTCAAGTAAAAGATGGATCTGACAAAGCACATGGTAAAAGCACCAATAATTTTTCTTTTCATTTCTTTTACTTTTTTGTTTTTATTAAATGATAACTTGTGATTTTTTTAAGATAGGGGTTTTGTACAAAGTTTTAATAAATGTAAGAATACTCCTGCCTTGTGTTTGATAACAATCTATAATGGACAGGCAACCAACATTACCAAACACAGATCAATAGTAGTTTTACTGATCTTGATGATTCCAAGTGGAGGACTTCAGATGAAAACGCTCTCAGTGTATGTATAAGATACAGAGTAAAGTGACAGGGCTTTCAGCCTGTTCATGTAGGTGATGGTTTGGAGTCCCTGTATTTTCTTAGTGAGAAACCTGTGAGGCCTCTCCAGCTGCTGCAGGTGTCTGGTGAGATACATGTAAAAGGGTGCATTATACTCTATTAGTGGTCTGATGAGGGTCGAGTACAGTGGAGTTATAACATCCCTTGACCTGGAGGTTATGCCCTTGCTTATGAGGTGAGCTACATCGAAAGATTTCCTTACCCCTGTGGAAACTTGGTGGTCAAAGTTCAGATTGCTATCAACCTGTGTTCCCAAGTCTTGCACCACTGGGTTGTAACTCATTATATTACTATTGTAATTTGTAGGGAATTCTGTTTTGCTAAAGGGAATAATAATGCCTTTTTTTTGCATTTAGTTTTAGACCATGGCTTTGGCACCAATCATTTGCCTGCATTAGCTCTTCTTGTAATATCTTGACATTGTTGGGGGACTCGATTGCTCCTAGTTTGCAATAATCAGTGAACTTGGTGAGCCAGAGGACATCTACTTTGACCTGGACTTCTGAGAAACAGATGCCAAACAGTACGGGTCCCAGCACAGTCCCCAGTGGTACTGCACTGGTGATGGGTCTACTTGTGGAGGTGGAATCACTAATTTTTACAGAATGCATTCTGGCAGTGAGCCACCTGGCTACCCATCTAGTAACATAAGGGTTAATCCCTAGCTGGGAGAGTTTCTCAAAGATACCATAGTGGGGAATTCAATCAAAAGCCTTGGCAAGGTCCAGATAGGCTGTGTGCACTTGGTTTACCTTCAGCCATGGCTTTGGTGTCTACCAGGTTTAACAAGCATGATCGACCCTTAACGAAGTCAAACTGGGTTGGGTCCAGCATTTAGAGGTAGTCTACGTCCTTGTTGATAAGGTCCATGATAATTCTTTCCACGGCCTTGTAGATGAGGCTGGTTAGACCTATGGGTCTGTAGTTCCCAGGGTCAGTTGATGGCCCCCCTTTGTGCAGGGCATTTACTGTTGCCATTCTCCATTCTGCAGGAACATAGCCACTTTTCAAGCTATGATTAAAGAGAACATCACGTGGGACCACTAGGTCTTGTTTTAGACTGTTTAGTAAACAACCTGGGATATTATGTGGTCTCCACTGAGGCCATGTTTTTGGCCTTGGCAAGCACAGAGATGACCTTTTCTTTAGAGATGCTAGGCAGAGGGCAGGTGTCAGGTATGCTTTGGGATATGGTAGGTGGGGATAAGCAGGTGAAGTTTGCTCTGAATCTGTCAGCTAGCAGACTGGCAATATGTTTTGGTGTAGTATGAGTGATCCCATCTACAACCAGCTCAGCACATAGCTGGGCACTGTCTTTTAGACTTTAGACACAGTTAAAGAATGCCTTCTGATTATCTTTTGATTAGGGGTGTGATTTTAGTTTCATAATTTGCTTTAGAAGACTTTACAAGATTTCTGATTTTCCTGGTTAGGCTTAGAAGGGAACTCTACCCCTGTAGAGTAATATCCCTCTTGCTTTTGGACAACAGTTTCTTCCTCTTGTTATCTAACCTATTTATACTTGAAGTCCGCCATGGTAACTTATTTTTATGGGAAGGGTGCAGCAGAGTTTAAGCAGTTGCTTAAGTATTTGGACAGGGCATTTGCATACACTTCTGCATAGTGATCACTGATGTCTGCGACTGAGGGTAGTATGAAGCTTTTTATACCATCATTTAGTAAGCTGTAGTTAGCTTTGTTGACGTTTTTTTTATAAATTTTATTCCTGTGTGGGTGTCAGTTCCAGCAGTTACTTCAAACAAGACTGATCTGTGGTCTGACCTAACCAGGGAGGGCATTATGCATGGGGAAGTACAGTGAACCCTCCTGTTTGTGAGTATTATGTCCAGAACATGGAGACCCCAGTGGGAGTGCAGACTATCTATTCCAAAGCATTTACCTCAGGATGAGTGTGTTTTTGCTCATGTACATCTCCCAGCCTATGGAAATATAGCTGAAATCTCCAATGACTAAGGCGTTGGGCTGTATGGTGAGGGATTCCAGTAAATTGAGGTAGGTGGTGTGCTTATCCTGCTTCATGGTGGGGGATCTATAGCTAGCGATGATGTGGTATGATACTTTCCCAATAGTCAACTGGACATGGAGTAGTTTCAGAGAGTTATGCTATTTGACCAGTCTTGGAAGTGTATTTGGTTTTAATGAAGATGGATACACCTCCACCTTTGACTTCTTCATGCTCATTTTGAGGTCTGAACAAGTGGAAGGTATTGTAGCCTTGCACGGCTGGGGTGCTCTCAGCGGCCTTGAACCGTGCCTCAGTAACTGCACAGACGACGGCATTATCCAAGGTGAGGCGTGCTTCCAGGGACTGCAGTTTTGTGTTTAAACTCCAACTATTAAGCAGCACAACCCTGAGTTTGTCTCAATTACATTTTGTTATGTTGGAAAATTTGTTGTTTTGACATTGCCTATAAAGGCACTATGGGGGAGGCAAGGGCCTTTGTCAGTATCCGAAAGCCTATTGGAGACAGGTGCAGACCATCTGTAGCAAAGCAGTGAGGTCTGTCTACCATATCCTTCCAGGCTAACAGATAATGGATACCCCTGGACTGGCACCAGAAGCAAAGCCAATTGCTGAATTCAACCATTTTTTTGTTTATATTGTGGCATCATCCTGGTGAGGGTAGGACACTGCTTAGGGCTAGGGGTATACTTGTCTGAGACACACAATCAGAGAGTTCTGTCATGTCTCTCTTCATATAGTCCACAGAGATACATCTCAAGTCATTCACTCCCACATGAACTATGACAGAGTCAAAACAGTACCTACTGTTGAGTGACGTGAGTGCATGCATGATTTGTCAGATCCTGGCACCTGACAGGTAGCTGACCATGACCTTCTCTTTGTCCAGTCTGATGAGGGGGGATATCTGTGTGTCTCGCTATGGAGTTGTCTATGACCAAGACATTTGATGCATTTTGCCTTAGAGGCTTATTTGTTGAGACACCGGTGTGTGTGTTTGTTGAGATGTGTAGCATTTTGCTTAGTGGTGAGCGTGGGTGGTGTGTCTTTGGGAGGTCTCTGTTCTTTTGGTAGGCTATTAGTGATTGCCTCCGCATATGTGGGTTTATGTGTTGTGACCTTATTTTGTGTGAGAGGTGAGGTTAGTGTGAGAGATAAAGCGCGTGTGCTGATGTCTAGTTTGTTTTTACATGAGAGAATTGACTCCAATTCCACAGTGTATTTACACCTCTCACATAACATGTTAGGTTGCTTTAGGAGTAAATGTTTGTCAGTATACATGAAGTAATTGCTACACTGCCTCAAGATGCCCATATCAATTAAGCTGGCAGGAGAAATGATGGTAAACTGCCCATCCATTGTGGCAGGATTTTACTGACTGTTGTATATGGGAAGAAAGTGGGCTAGCTGGAATTAGAACTGTGGTTCAACTAGTGGGCAGGTTTGGCAAAGACAGATAGCAGGTTGTGGATGATGTGTAATAATGCTGCTTAGAGCTCTACTGAGTTGCTCTTTGCTTAGCAGGGAAGCTTGGGGGTTCTAAAGGAAGGTCTCTAGGGAAAAATAATGTTCTCAACTGTTTGCATCTAACAAGGCACTGCTAAACCCAGTTCCCTGATGTGCAGCAACAGGTAAATTTGAGGCTTACATACAGGTGAATTTAAGCAGTTTTTAACACAACTACCAATGGGAAAGCCCCAAAATGAGCCGTTCTCCAGCAATCCTCAATTCAGATGAGTCCTGAGCTACACACTACTGCCACAAGGGTGCAAGGAGGCCCTCTTAATGTAAAATTGCTGGTTAAAGAGCACAGTCATACCCAACAGTGTAAATTCGGCAGGTCTGCATCTAGCCTATGCTATATACAGCAATGCAACACAGTTTCAAAGAGCAGAGTAAAAAGCAGTCACAAACAGCAAAAATGAAGCAATAATTCAATTTAATGCAACACAGTTTCAAAGAGCAGAGTAAAAAGCAGTCACAAACAGCAAAAATGAAGCAATAATTCAATTTAAATACAGTTAACAAAGTGCTGCACTGGTTAATATACACTTATTTTTCAGTGGATGCCTTGGATTTCAGTGCAGATGCAATGCAGACCTTTTGCTAAAGTTGCTAAAAGTTGAGCAGCTCCAGTAAACTGAGTGCAAACCCACGCAAATGGAAGGCTTATATACAGGCAAATTTAAACAGTTTTAACAAAACTACCAATGGGAAAACCCCAAACTGAGCCTTTCTCCAGCAATCCCCAACTCAGATGGGTCCTGAACTGCACACTCCTGCCACAAGGGTGCAGGGAGGTCCTCAATGCAAGATGTCTTTTTTAAGAGCACAGTGACACCAAACAGTCTATATTCAGCAGGTCTGAATCTAGCATATGATATGTAAGGTAAGGAAACACAATTTCAAGATGGGAAGGAGTAGGGGAGAGTCACTTAAAGGTCAAAGTGAGAGCGTTTAGTACTATACTATTAGATGACCTGCAGTGGTATCACCCTCTGCATAAACTGGCAGCTCTTTGACTAGCTGTGAACAGTGGGAGACTATGAAGAGCATTTCCCATAGATGATTTTCAACTAGAGAGGTTTGCTTATATGCAAGCATGGGGAGCCACATTTCAGTCTTTTATACCAGCAGTATGAAAGACCTTTATAAAGTTAAACCCTCACGCCAATCAGATAAAAACACAATAAGATATCAACCAGTAGAACCCACCTTGGATGGGTGGAATTTAGCTCTCTGCTCCCTCCACAGTGCAAAAGAACCATTTTAATGTAAAACAAACCGATTTTGAGCTCAAATATAGTAACAGATGCTTTAAAAAATAAATCAGAATTCCTGCAATATCAAGAAACCTGGTAAATAAGTTCACTAACCATGAGAAATGTTCACAACACACAAAAGCTTTGCAAAACTTAGAAATATTTTGGCAGACTCAGGAGAACTTTGGCAAATTCAGAACAGCTTTTGCAATATCAAAGGAAGTTAGAAAATATCAGAATACTGTTAAAACAACCTGTTAAAACAACCTAACAGCAACCCAGTAACAAACAGATGAAGTTTCTTTAACAAGTGCAGGCAGAAAACAGTGATAAATTCACCAAAATCAATAAATGCACCACAGAAGCGTTAAATATCACTCAGAGCAAGTGCAAAAATATACTTATATCAGATTTGTAGGTCCAGATGGTTTTAGAAGCAATCCAAGTCCTGCAGTCTCAGGTGTGCAAGCAAGGCACAAGGAAAATCTGAATAAATGAGCCTATTGCCCTTAGCTAACTATGATATCCACTTTGTATGTAATATATGTATTTATTGGATTTTGTCATTTACTCTGCATGCAAATCTATTGTGTTTTCCCTGGGCTGAGACTAAAACAGGCCCAGTGGGATCAGTGTCCTACCCTGGTTAAATTTAAAATAAAAATGTATTTACGTTCATTTATAATTTTTTTACATTTGTTTACTGGGAAGGTCAGACTAGGACCAGAGGCATTAATTTTCAATGGGTACCCGAGGAGAAAAGCTCCAGCAAAAAAAAAAACAAAAACAAAAAAACAACACAAGAAAATTACAATTCTATCAGCACTATAATCCCACGTGTGAAGATAAAAAAGGCATACATTATTGAGAAACACAGACAGTGAGAGAGATATCTTATATTTATCTAATAATATTTGAGTAAAACTTACTGAAAGGATGAAGATATAGATGGTAAGGTTAAGTTGTGTGAAGGAGAAAGTGCAAGAGAAGGTAAGAGGGAGCTGAGAGAGATAAGAGATGACCCTAGGAGGTTGGGTGAAAGGACTGATGTGAAGAATAAACTTTTCAGAGAAAGTGGAGTTAGCAGGTGGCTTTTAACCAGGTTGAGAACAGGGTAATTCCAGGATTTAGTGAGATAGCTTTGGAGCATGTTTGAAGGCAGGAGGGATTAGTTCTGGTATTTATAAATTTTCATACATTGGCTGCAGAATAGGAGTATAGGCTATGGCCTGCAGTTTTACAAGGTTTATGTATAGCAAGAAGCTGTTTATTCTCTGATCTAATGGGGTCTATTGGGTAAGTAGTTGAAGTATGCAACTAAGAGGGCAAATTAGTGGGTTTTTATATTATTTTCAGGGCAGTTAAGAGTTGTAAGCAACTGAGATGTGGTGTTTAAGTTCTAAAATAAATAAAATGTATTCATCATTGTAATACGGCTCAAACCACCATTAACCCTTGTGTAATCTGACCAGCTCATCTATTCCACCTTTGGGTAAGAACTAGTTATTGGAGGTCTGTCTTTCAGGCAGATCCATCCTTTTCTCAAAAACCACAGGCCAGATTTAATAAATCCTACACTAAGTGTACACGATATGTATTCAATAACATTCTTATCACATTTTTGTGCTTTCTAGTCACTCAGAAAGATTACACTAAGTGTACATGTAGTCTACACTTTGTGATAACCTGTATGAATCCCTGACAGCATTTAAAGCTGCAAGAATATCAGTAGGAAAACTAAAATTAGGAGTAAGAAGGCTTGAGTTATGCCTCTGTTGTCTGTTCACTCAGAACAGTGTACACTTAGTGTAGGCATTATTGAATCCCGGTCCACATTTTTATTACAGCCAACAGATCATCATTCCTATGTTTATTATACAATTCATCACATCATCTTTTCCGCAACACCCATACTATTACTATCAATATCATAGGATCACAAGATCATAGGAATTTACTAGGCTATTGGCCCTTACGCCCTTATAAGCCTAGCCAAGAGTTTAGCCCATGCATACACAAATCAGCACCCGATGTCCCTGTCCAGCAGGGACACAGGTGGAATCCCAGGGATGTATTTTCTATTTCCCGTCCAGTTGTTCAGATGGCACTTAAAAAGGGGTAAAGAGGTACTCTGCTTAATGTGGAGAGGGAGTTTATTCCATAGATGGGGGAGTCTCTGGGACACAAATCTGTCCCGCCAGCAAGTCCTATTGATGTCACAGACCAGGTTGATGCCACGTGTGCAGATTACTGGAGTGGAGCTTGACTTGCGGATATGCAGCAGTCCCATCAAGGCGGGATCCCAGATCACCTTGTATACCAGACAGAGGTCACCTCTGAGGAGTCTGTATGAAGCAGAGTAGAGGCATAGGGCTTTTAGCCTATCTGTGTATGGTAGATTTTTGAGGCCCTGGATTCTCCTGGTGTGGAACCTCTGTGGTCTCTCTAGCTGCTGCATGTGTTTTGTGAGGTACATGCCGAATGGGGCACTGTACTCAATAATGGGCCTTATAAGGGAAGAATACAGGGATGTTATGACCTCCTTGTCCCTGGATGAGATACCGTTACTTATGAGGTGGGCCATGTGGAAAGCTTTCCGTACAATGGAAGCAACATGTTGGTCAAAAGTCAGGCTGCTATCAATCTGGGTGCCCAAATCCCTCATGACTGAATGCATGCTTAGAACGTTATTAATGTGAAAATTTGTGGGGACATCTCTCTCCCCAAAGGCGATGCTGATCATTTTTTTGTATTCAGCTTGAGGCCATGTTTCTGGCACCAGTTATTTGTTTGGGTGAGACCCTGTTGGAGGATGTCCACGTCACTAGGGGAAATGATGACAGCTCCCAACTTGCAGTCATCTGCAAACTTGGTCAGCCATAGCCCACTGGTTTTGGCCTATGCCTCAGAAAAGTACATCCCAAATAATAGAGGCCCCAAGACCGAACCCTGGAGTACACCACTTGATACGGGTCTACTGCTTGAGGTGGCTTCCCCTATTTTGACTAGGTGGGTTCTATCAGTGAGCCAGTTGGCTACCTATCTGGTAACATACGGATTGATGCCTAGTTGAGAGAGTTTATCTATTATGCCCGAGTGGGGAATCGTGTCAAAGCCTTTGGCCAGGTCAAGGTAGGCAGTGTGCACTGTCTTCCTCTCATCCATGGCTTTGGTGACTGTCTCAAAAAGGATGACCAGATTTAACAGACATGACCTCCCCTTGACGAAGCCAAACTGTGTGGCATCGAGTGTTTGGAGGTTGACAATGTCCTTGTTTATGAGTTCCATGACAATCCGTTCCACGGCCTTCCAGATCAGGCTAGTTAGGCTTAAGGGTCTATTAATTTCCTAGATCAGTGGACACTCCACCTTTGTGTAAAGGGTTAACAGTGGTTGCCCTCCACTCAGCTGAGACAAAACCGGTACTCAGGCTTTGGCTGAATAGGGTGCCTAATGATGCTGCAAGTTCCTGCTTGAGTTCATGTAGGATGCAGCCTGGAATGTTAACAGGAGGCTGTATTTTTTGCCTTTGAGAGAGCAATGATGACCTGATCCCTACATATAAGTGGAAGGGGACAGGTACTGGGAATGTCCTGATTTACTGATGGGGAGGGGGCAAAAGGGTGACATTTTCGCTGAATCTGTTTGCAAGTTTGCTATATCTATGACATTTGTATATGTGGTGTCCTTGACAATCAGTTCTGAACAGATCTGGGTGTTACCTTTGAGATTACGGACATATGTGAAGAAGGGCTTATGATTGTCTCTAGTAGATGTGGCCAATTTGGACTCAAAGCTTGCTTTGGAGGGATTTCACTAGTGCTCTTATTTTTTTAGGCTAAGAAGAGATTTCTTCCAATTGGGCACCTGCTCCATCTTGGTCCTGGTCAGCAATGTTTTTCTTCTGTTATAGAGTTTATTTATTGCAGATGTCCACCAGACAGCTTTACTCTTCCTTGCGGAGGATAATTTAGTCCTGTCAGGTATTCCTGATTCCATGCATCTATATAAACGTTCATATAGTAATTTGGTATAGTTTTGGATACTGGTGCCAGTTCCTAGAGAGGGGGAGGGTGCTGTGAAGCTCTTTATACCATCCCTCAGGAGGTTGTAATCAGCTTTGGAGAAGTTTTTTTGACTGACCCTAGCTAGGGGGTCGAGGGAGATGGTGACTTCAAATGTAACCACTTTATGGTTGGAGCTTACAAGGGAAGATGACACTGCAGGAATGCTGCAGTAGCTACGCATGTTGGTTAATACCAAGTCCAAGATATTATCACCTCTTGTGGGGATACTGACTAGCTGTTTCAAAGCATCTGTATTTACAAAATCTAGGAATCTCTGGGTATTTGTGTTCTGGCAAGAGTAGTTTTTCCAGTCTATGTTTGGGTAGTTAAAGTCACTCAGGATTGGGGTAAAGGGTTGAACCTTGATAGAGTTAAAGAGGTCTAGGTAAGCAGTTTGGGCATCTTGGGTCAGATTTGGGGGCCAGTAGCTAGTTATTATTTGTATAGGGTATACCTTTTCCCATTTTCTTTTTCATATTTTCTATACAATATTATCTCCATATTTATATTTTAAAAACCTTCCAATTTATTCTAATTTTGAAAGTTTCCAAAAAAAAAAACTTCATTCTTTTTACAGTGCTAAAAATAATGCTTTGTTACTTCTTCTTCATTACAATCTTTACATTTTCTCTCCTCCACTGTTTAATATTTCATAGTACTTTTGACAGGCAACTTATCCACTAATCTCAACACAAATCTCCTACTTCATTAAAATCTTCGCATCCTTCCCTTCTATTTTCTTTGTTTTTTAACCCCATCATTCTGATTTTTCTATGGACACATTAAATAATATTTCTCCATTATGATGTTATACCATTACCATCTACCTTTTTTAACTTCATAAGTTTTAATTTTCCACAACTTCATCTTATCTTATTATTTTTATCTCCTTTCTATTTTGTTTCCATTTTAAAGTTTTCCTCTTTTTAACTTCTTTTCTTTTCCTTTTCCAGTCTCTCAGTATTTCACATACAGTATTTTCCCTAACAAACTATTTTCTTTCTGCTTCATATTTTAATGCCCAAAAAGGTATACAGACACCAGTTATACAACTGGATTTTTTAAGGTTTAAACCTCCTCCTCCTTTTTTATTATATACAATTCCCATCTAACTGGAATGAGTCTTGTTCCCAAATAAAACTGAAAAATCCTCTAACAATTCATTTTCTATTTTTCCAGGAAACATAAGTACTATGCTCTCTTTCCCTCTTTCACTAAACCTGATTCCTAACATGTTTATTTTATTTCTAGTAACATATATTTCATTTACCTTTTCCATGTCACAAAACCCTTTACTTTTTGCTTTAACCATAACCCAGTTTTGCTTAATTGCTTCATTATCCTTATTTCTTTCATCCATACAGTACTTTTTGTTACAATAACTAATAATAATAAATCATCCACATATGAAAGAATCACATGTATACCATATTTCTCCATTTCCCATTCATCTTCTCTCACTTCACCAATATATTTGTATTATTACATTAATTACTAGCACAAATAAAGACATACTCATTGGGCACTCTTTTTTTTTTTCTCATTGGGCACTCTTGTTTTACACTTTTTTCAATCTTTATTTTCTTTCCTAACCAACCATTTACCATAAACTACATTGAAGACATCTCATAACACTTATTTGATATCTTTTATTTTTTTTCCCATCTCCACAATCTTCCAGAATATCCCACATTGCCTCAAGGCTTTGCAGCATCACACACAACCTTACATTTTTATTCTCCCTTAAACTAACATCTATTACTTCTTTTATTATTACTATCATTTCCTTCACTCGTTTTCTCTTTACTCCATACACCCCTTTCCCTTATCACTTCTCCCAAAGCAGTCCCTATTCCTTTTTGCATTTTTATAAAGATGTTATAATTACTATTCCCCAATGCTGTGGGCCTCCAATTCTTATTATTTTGCTGTATCTTACTTCCATATAAATTTAATTCCCCAGCACATATCTTTTCTTCTTCTACCCATTCATTCAGGATTTCCATAAATACTTTTCCCTTACATATGCCCTTATAATATCCATAACCTATCCTGATTATTCCTTCCCTTCTTTTATAACCTTGTCCATTTACTTCGATTCAATTCTTACTTCTAATTTACATTTTGTTCTCTCTAACATTTTCTTTACTTTCTATCATACTTCCTTCATATACACTGTTACAACACATTTTTCTAGTATCTCCATAATTTCTTTTTGTTTACATTTTACAACCCCATTTCCCATCTACCATTCTATCCATCTTACCTCCCTTATTCTACCTTCTTTCCTAAAGATGTTAAACTCCTTCCTTCACTCCCTTTGAAAAATATTTCTGTTGAGACATTGTCTATTTTTTTCTTTTGCTTATACAGTTTCTTCTCTTACTCTATTAATTCCAACTTTCATTCCTTTCTCAGTATCTTTCACCATATTTCCTATTCCACTTAACTTGTGTTTTTCTATCCTTATATTTCAAAAAAAAAGTTTTTTTTCTATTTCTCTTTAAATACTATCTACCATTTTGTCTAATGTTCATATGCTCCTTCCATAGTTGCTTCTGTAGTTTACTACCTTTCATTTCCTTCTTTTTACTTACATATTCTATAAACCATTTATTCGGTTACTTTCTTTAATGATGCCATTATCAGCTAACACAGGCTATATTTCTCTATGGTCTAAAAAATCTATGTCTACCCCACCTGCCAGTTCCTTCATGTCACATGAAAACATAATCTATCCCAATTTTAAAAATTCCACTTTTGTATGTCCATTCTCTACTTTTTCCTGGCTTCAAGTTTCCATCATCTGTAGAAATTTGGAGATGAGAGGTCAAAGGGGACAAGCATAAAGGAAACTGGATGGCCAAGCATGAAGTACAGCATCCCTCCTGGGATCCAGTGGGGGGATCAAGGCAAAGAACCTGCTGCACTTGCTGTTGAAGGGAGATGTAAAAAGTCACAGCATGGTTGAGCCCATTGATGCAAAATCATCTCTGCCACATTGACATTGAGAGACTACTGACAAGGCATCAAAATGGACCTGCTTAACTTCTCTGCAATCATGATGGACTTCCCCAGGATGAGCAGCAAATGACTGGAAGATATCGCCCATTGCTACACTCTCATAGCTTCTCAATAAAGGGGGTAAGATCTGGTTCTCCCTTGCTTGTTAATAACCAACGACATGTTGTCCAGACAAATCACAATAGTCCTGGTTGGAAGACTGTCTTGGAAGGCCTCCAATGATAGAAGGACAGCTCTCATCTCCAGGACATTGATATGCATTTTGGCCTCTTCGGAGGACCATGTGCTTAAGACTGACCTTACCAAGAAGTGCCCCTCCACCTGAGCTGAGAGGCATTCGTGGTCACTATGGCCTTGGGTTGAGGGAGAACATTTCACGTTTAAGATAATATAAGAAAAATAATGTCATCAATTGATCTGGCCAATGAAACAAAAAAAAACTTAATAGTAAGTCTAGACATAAATTGTGCCTTTGATTCTGTAAGCTGAAAATATCTTTTATTAGTATTAGAAGAAAGCAACTTTTCTTATAAATTTATACAACTCATCAATCTTTTATACACTAATTCACAAACATATATCAAAATTGGACCATTTACTTCAGAATCAATAAAAATAACAACAGAAACTAAACAAGGATGTCCTCTCTCCCTATTATTATTCACTTTAGTTATTGAGCCATTCACTAACCGTGTAAGATCAGAAACTGATATTAAACGAGTGTCAAAAAATAAGGAGCTAATACTCAAGCTACAGTTATTTGCCGATGATATTCTTGTGAATGTAAATGACTGCAATAAATCTCTCATAAAACTTTTTTCTCTAATAGAAGTATTTCAAAGAAAATCTGTTCAATGAAAATAAGATAAAAATTCTCTCTTTAAATTATGGGAACCAAGATATACAAGAAGAATTTAAGAAATATATAGCAAAGGAGTGGCAGTTAAAGTATTTAGGAATAGTTATAGAAGAAAATATTAGAGGGATAATAGATATCAATTATGAATCTACATTAGCTAATACTGAAACCCTTATAAGTAATTTGAACAAATATTTCTTTACTATATAGTACAATGTCTCTCTTTACCTCCACCCAAAATCTTTATACAGAAATTTAATTCTATAATCGTAAAATTCTTATGGTTTAATAATAAACCAAGAATAGCACTAAATAACCATATCACAGATTGGACTACTGGGGGCATTAGCTTACCAGACCTTGAATTATATTCTATGGCTTCTGTCATAAAAACAATAATTTTATGGGCAAATCCTTATTACACTGCTAAATGGAAATCCATTTTTGGACATTTTTTTAACCCGAACTACATTTTCGATATGTCATAATAAATTTATATCTCCGCATAATTCTATGCATTGGTTACTAAAAGAAGAACTTATAAATAACTCCAATCTTAAAATTAACTCAGATATAATCAATACAACAATAAAAACAATTAGAACCTTCATTTTTAAGAATGTTTCTTATTTTTCCAATCGTCTACACATAAAACATTATCACTTCTTCCAATGAGATGATGATGATGATGAAAACCTTTAAGGAAAATAACATATTTGTCTCAACTGATACAAAAAGAAAACACTTTATCGCCCTTATATGTACTAGATAAGTTTAATATTGGGAAAGAATTTTGGCTACATGCTCAAAACTGCATACAATATTTTGAAAGTAGGATAGAGATCATGCAACCTACAGTTAAGAAATCCATCTCAAAATTAACTGAATTTTTATCGATCTTTATATAACATAAAATAGAGACCAATAATATATTAGGTAAAACATACAATGTAATAAAAATAGAAGTAAAATACACTAGAAATTCATACTGGAACTATTACAATAAAATAAACAAAGAATTCCCAAATAAAGAAGATAATCAATTTATGTTAAAATCATCAAACTTTACATCTTCACTTAATTGGAAATTGTTCAAATGGAAATATATGCATAGATCATTTTATACACACATAAAATAGAAATCATATCTCATTCTAGAACTGTTTGTTGGAGATGTAAATCAGATGAGAAAGCTGACTGGGAACATATATTTTCCAATGTGTTAAAATTAAAACATTATGGGAAGAAATTAATAATTTTTTATAGGCTTTATTCACTGATAAATTTATATTAACCAAATCCTTGATTTTATTTAATGCACCAATACCTCTCTGTGTTGCAAAGATAAAATATACAATTTTATAGAGCATATTGTCAATTGCAAGGAAGATAATAACAAGGAACTGGAAAAAACAATGTTCCTTCTTTTAACGAATTCAAATATATTGCTTCAGAAGTTGCTCATTTCGAGATCATCACAATAAAGACAAGAACCACAAGAATCATTTCCTCATATAACTCGTGGAAAGCAGTAATGGAACTTTTAAATAAACAATGAATGATCTATAGTATCATTTGGAATAAATATGTGTAATTAATTGGAACATATATAGACACCCTTTGTAAATAGTTGTTGTTAGTTTAATATATGTTTTTCTTTATATTTTTCAATAGGAAGCAGTCAATTTATATTCTACTTTGTTCATTATTGTTTATGGTTGATTTGAAACTTCAATAAAAATTATTGAGAAAAAAATCCATGTAGACTACTCTATCAGAAAAAACTGGATGAGGAAACTGGTATAACTATGAAAATAATTTTTTTCAACTATGACCCATAATTGGAATTGCCTAGACATAGTAAGGTATTGCTGAGTCTAATTATGGTGGCTGCCAAAATATCAGCGACTAGAAAATGGAAATCAGTGTCTAAACCAACTATACTAGAAGCAGTGAATATAATAGCAGAGATAAAATAACTGGAACTCGGATCTTTAGAAAAGGGTAGGAGCAAATTACATAGAAAAAAATGAGAACTGAGGGAACAATACATGTAGAGAAAGAATGAGGTTTAAGAAAGGCAATGAACTATGTCATTTTTGACTGACAATGGCTGGCTAGATAATAACTGATGTATGCAACTAAAATTACGTCAAAATATTTTGTTTTCATTTATATAAATGCATGACTGCCTATGTCATAAGTGATAATTTAATAAAGTTGTTTCTTGTTTAAAATAAAAGGAGGCTCACTGATCACTGGCACCCAATGTTCTGCAGGCTATCTACCCAAGGAGGGAGTCACAGCCAGGCTATCTAATGCTGATACTCTAAGGGGAAGAGAGGGCTCCAACAATTTTGGAGTTGACTCCAACACCCCGGAGCTGTCACCAATGCTTCGGTTCTGAGAGTTGTCTGGTTCCAAGGTACTCAGTGCCAGACAACTCAGAGAAACCTTTATAGTCAAAGATAATCTATGGATCCAAGGAAAACAATCTCAAGGTTTTCAGACTCAACAGCTGAAAAAGCTGAAACTTGGATCACAGAATGAGACATGACAGGTAGTGTGGCTCTATGAGGGCTGTGTAGACCCGATAGGGTGGGAGCCATGAGGACCCCCATTTGAATTTGTCAAACTAAATGAAAAGTCAAATGACAGAAAACAAAAATCTACGTTTTTGCTGGGGGGATTCACCCCCCCCAAGCCCCTGCATATTATATATACCAACTCCGAGATTACACTACAGTGAGGAAAAGGGTAAATTCTCCAATCTCCACTGCACTGCAGTCTCCAGTCAAAAGCTTTGAGATTTCAGAAAGTTGATCATATGGCCTTGACCATATCAAGTTCAACTTTCTGTTGAGTCAGTCATCTGAATGGGATGTGTGTATGTATATATATATATATATATATATATATATATATATATATATATATATATATATATATATATATACACACATACACACATACACACACACAGATCTACTTCACCTGACCTAAAACTCATTTGACTGACACCCAATTGACCAAAATTTCATTTGACTGACAACTCATTTGACTGACTCCCATTTCACTGAAAGCTTACAATGCTGAATTTCAACATACTTAATCTTAAACCATGAGCAAGCACACTTAGAACACCAATAACTAACCATTCCAGAACTTAAAAACTACTTACTTACCCTCTTAACATAAACGGGACAATGTACAACCCCCACACACACCCTAATTATACATACTAACTCCAGGATCGCACAACAGTGGGGAAAACAGCATATACCTTTAACTTGCCTTACAGTACTCTACAGGCTGCTACTGCTGCTGGGAACGCACAAAACATTCACCAGATTACTTTAGATACTTCACATAAAAATGTAAAGAGACAAACCACATTTAGAAACACTACAACACTACTTTCTACATGACTATCGGAACTAGTCAGCATTGTAAGTTACAGTAATTCTTTTTATCACAAGCAAGTCACAGGTGAAGGAAAATCCACAAGTCTATGCCTTAAATGTCAGTGAAATGGGAGTCAAATATATATATACATATATATATATATATATATATATATATATATATATATATATATATATATATATACATATAAATATAGACATCTGTTTAACACCAAAGAAGCTCATACGACTGAAACCAATTTGCTGGTTGGGGTTCCAATTATGTGATTATTAATAAATGGACACTAAAATTTCTCACTGCTGCTTCAATGTGCGAGTTGTTTCACTGAATATGACTGACTGAACCTTGCAATCAAATTTACCCTCTGTGTTTTGTTGTTCTTACTATGTATATGTAGACAGATTCACTATACAATCTCGAAATACTGAAATGTTGAATTTCAGTATTTTGAGACTGAATAGTGGAAAACCCATATACACGCAAACTCATAATCACGAATACCACAACCGCAACCATTCACACACACACACACACATACACACACACACACACACACACACACACACACACACACACACACACACACACACACACACACAAACCAGCACATAATCACACACAAATACACATACCTAACTAAACAAACATAACACACACAAACACACCTGCACCCCCTCCACTTATATATTCTAACTCCGAGGTCGCACTAAACACACAAACACACAAAAAACACCACAGCAAACACTCACACATACCAAAATGCATACCCAATATGCTCAAACACACAACACTTACCTGAAACCCCAGATAAATCCACAAACCACACCACACGTCACAGACGTGACACCACGATAGCTGCAGATTCGACACTTCCGCATTCGGCATAGTGCAGTTTCAGGTAACTGCACTTTCCACTATTCGTTCTCGACGTACTGAAATTCGACATTTCAGTGCGTCGAGATTGTCTAGTGTATCCATGTAGATATATATATATATATATATATATATATATATATATATATATATATATATATATATAGACATATATATGTATGAAATGCATTTGGGTGAAGTGCGGTAATACCAACATGTAAATATGAAAACAGAGTATACCGACATCTGAAATGTCGAATTCGTATATCAATATGCAAATACGACCTCATTTGACATGACTAACATGCAGTCCTGCACTGCACCATACGTAACTTGAGGATTTTGCAGGGAGGCAAGCCCCCCACACCCCCTGCAAAATATATATTCCAACTCCGAGATCGCACTACAGTGGGGAAAAGGGTACATTCCCTATCTCCACTGCAATCTCTAGGTCAAGTGACTGACCTCATCTTTGTGAATGCATTGAGCCTTTGCTTAAACAGAATTCGCACAAGGGGAGGATCAGCAACACAGGTCGGCCAAATGTTATTCAACAACTCGTGGTCGCCAAAACTTCCACCGTCAATTTGGTAGTAAACCATACAGATATATATATATATATGTGTGTGTGTGTGTGTGTGTGTGTGCATATAGGCATGTATATATATATATATATATATATATATATATATATATATATATATATATATATATATATATAACTCCCATTTCGTCGAACTCCCATTTCACCAAAACTTCATTACATCGACATGCATTTGCCCCCTTCCCCAATGTTGTACGACCCTGGAGTTGATATATATAGTGGGGGGGGGCACAGCCCCCCACCTAAAATGCTTGTCGATGTAATGAAGTTTCGGTGAAATGGGAGTTCGACGAAATGGGAGTTGGTGAATAGAAGTAGACCCATATATATATATATATATATATATATATATACATATATGTATGTATATATATATATATATATATATATATATATATATATATATATATATACATACATATATATATATATAAAAAATATATATACATATGTACAGATTTTATATATAACGTAAAGATATAAATGGATACATACATGCACACAAATACCCATCTACATTTTTTCAGATTTTATATACATTTTTTTGAGGAGTGATATAGCAAACCATTGTGCAAAACAGCCACAGCATGAGCTTCCTGGAGAAATTACAGTTGTGCAAATCCTACTTGCCTTTAAAAGTAGCTCTTCATAGAACAAAGTGTCTTACTGGCATTTGGGTAGTAGTTCCCTACTACACTGTTCTTGCACTCTACTCTAGTTCAGAGTCCTTCCTACTGCTTGTCTGTGGGTGCGATGGACCAATCACCTGGCAGTACAGAGACTGCCTTACCAATCCACAGATAGAACCCTTTCAGTTTTTAAGGGTCCAGCAGGAAGGAAAATGAAAATACAAGCTCTGTGAACAACTGTGCCAATACCAAAAAGCATATATGCACACACAGATGAACAACCATAAAGGCTGTGGAGCAGCACTCCACCGTAACCCAACCACCAAACTATGCATATCTAAAGAGCGGGATGGTTTGTGGGTACTGCCATTAAGGCAGAGTGGTCTAACAGTATCTACTCTTGCAGGTAAGTAGAACTTAAGCAACTGTACTATATTCAACAAACACACTGCCTTACTGGCATTCGGGGAGATTTCCATTGCTTACCAAACCTGGTAGGAGGAAGGTAAAGGTTGAAGAGCCCCTGGATAATTGTCCTAGTGAAGCCTGCTCTGGATCTGATGAATGCATCCAGCCTGTAGTGCTTCATAAACATATGGATAGAGGACCAAGATGCTGCCCTACAATACTTCTACTGTCCGCTCCTTTCTAATACATCACTCAGTACGCCAAGTCCCTGTTGGAACGCGCCTTTACCTTGCCTGAATTCACCTTGCCATGATGGGTGTAACAGCACACAATACCAGAAGACAGCCAATGTGTAGTGGTTTGCTTAGAGACAGGTTGACCCTTCTTTGCCCCTGTGTATGAAATAAAAAGCCTTCCTGAAGGGTTTTATTCTGCCGAGGTAGTACCTGTACTACATCCAAGTTATAAAGTATCCTCTCTCCCTTACACTTAGGTTCTGGGAAGAACATAAGACGGTTGACAGACTGATTGAGAGTGAATTCCAAGACCACATTCAGCATGAAAAAGGGGTTAGTACATAATACAACCCTATCCCTGTGGAAAATCGGGTAAGGCTGTCAGATGATGAGAGCTTGCAGCTCAGAGACTCACCTTGCAAATGTTAGAGCAACAAGCAAAAAAGGTTTTCCGTGTTAAGAGCTTCAGATCAACTTGAGCAGCAGGTTCAAAAGCTGGTAAGGTCAATTTTTTCAGAACATAGTTGAGATCCCATGAAAGAGGAACTTGCTTGCAAGGGGGTCTAATGCACTACTCCTTTCATGAACTGTTTTACCAAAAGAGAAGAAAAAAAGTGGGGAATCCATTGGCAAATAAGCAGAGATGGTCACTCAGGCACCACTTATGTTTACAAATGGATGATGTTTTCTAAGTTTTCTAGTAACATGTTTTCTGGCTTCCTTTAACAGCTGCTGCACACCCTCATGAAACAAGTACCTAAACATCCAGACTGCTGGTTGTTGTTGCTCCAAACTGGGATGCACCAGTCACGCCAGAGACAGCATGAGCAGATCCAGAGTGTGAGGAAGTTTGTGGTAACTTCCTTAGCCAATACCATTATAAGGGAGAACCAAGATTACCTGGGCCAATAGGGGGAGACAATGATCTTTGGCATTTCTTTCTGCATCTTCAGAAGTACTTTGTGAATCAGTGGAAATGGTGGAAACACATACAGGAATATTTTCATCCCAGGGAATGAGAATGCATCTGTCCTTTAAGCATGGCTGCAAGGATGTCTGAAACAGAATTTCTCCAGCTGTCTGTTTTGAAAGGAGGCAAACAGATCTATTTGAGATGTTTACTACATAGTATTCGATCCTGGAACATCACTGTCTTACTTGGTACTCATGTGGGTCACCCAGGATCTGCTTAGTCTGTCTGCCATAACATTTTGCTGTGATAGGATGGATGATGCCTGAAGAGTCACAGAATACTGTAAAGCCAACTACCAGGCCATTAATGCCAGCCAGGATAGTGGATATGACCTTGTACCCCTTTATTTGCTGACGTACTACATCGCTGTGGTGTTGTCAATAACCAGCAGATGAGGACCTGGAGTCCACAGGTGGTAAAGGATTTTAAAAAGTGTAGCTATCATCAGTGTGCTTCCATGCATCCTTGGGACCCCAGGTGGCCTGCACTAGCAATCTCATTCACATAGCTCCCCAAGTGAGGTTGGATGAATCTGACTGGATGGATTCCGTTGGAACAGGTGGGAAGAAATGAAGTCCTGGATTAATACTCAGCTGTGCTCTTCCACCACTGTAACTCTCATCTGATGAAAGGCAGCACCAGCAACAGGGATTCCAGGGAATGTGGGTGCTGGGTCCAACAATTTCATACATATCACTTAATTTTTCTCCTGTGGAGATGGGCCAGTGGTATTGGATCTGTTTTAGCTGGTCAAAACTTTATATTGTTGAAATTCATATGGTCTCAACAACTTAAAATATGTAAAATCAACTACAACAAAAGAAACAGCAATTTAGTAAGGTGGTAACAATCTCCTGCACCCCAACCTCCCCACCATGAACTCTGCGCAACTCAGTTTCTTTTTCATAGTTGGTTTTTGATATTTTAAATTGTTAATTATATGGTCTCTACCGTATGAATTTCGACAACTTAAAATTTGACAGACAAATTAGACCTGTGGTGTCATGAAAATCATAGATGTCATCGGCCCTAGAATTTTAAGGAATTTTCTGGCTGAGGTGACATTCCTCCCTGAGAATTCCTGAATCATCATCTGGTAGGACAAGACCTTGTCCTCAGGAAGAAAGGCAATTCTTTTTTTCGGTGTCTGTTAAGTAGCCTAGGAAGACAAGTCTTTGTGAGGATGTCAGGCACGACTTTCAAAGGTTCAACTTGAACCCTAGTTGGGAGAGTAAAGTTAAGATCTTCTTTACCAATTCCAAAACCTAGACATATGACTCTACAGAGATCAGCAAATCATCCACGAAAGGAAAAATGTGAATGCCAAGAGTTCAGCAGTGGGTCATTGCCACAGCAAAGCATTTTGTAAACACTCAAGGGGCAGTGGATGGCCAGTACAGCAATGCAGAGAACTGATACTGCAAACCAAACAACAAATCTCAGAAATCTCCTGAAACGATAAGCAATGGGGATATGATTATATGCGGTCTTCACGTCCAGGATCACCATGAAGCAGTGGTCCAGTAGAAGTGGTTTCCAGGGTGAGCACCTCACCTTGGGGATCTTGACAAAAGTGTTCAGAAATGACAGGTCCAACACTAGACTCCATAACAACTCTTTTTTAGGGACCATGAAAATTCTCTAGTTGAAACCTTTTATTCTCTCTGAAGGAGGGGCTGGCTCTATAATCCTTGCATCCTGCATGTTATGGAGTATAGGGGGAAATAAGAATATCTTCTTTGGTAGATGGGGGGGAACCACCCAGAACAGCAGCAGATGTTATAGCACTACCACCAGTAACCTCTGCCAAAAATGTTGAGCACCCAGTTGTAAGAAACCACTGATGGCCAGGCCGTTTTGTTGTGAGATAACTTTCACAAAGGGAAACCAGGAGGAAAACTTGCGAATAACAGGTGATGAGCCTCAAACTGACCATAGGATGGGATGGGGTTATCTTTTTTAGGAAAGGAAACCCTCTTGGTTAGGTTTGGTAGAGATCTCATCTACTTCCTTTCAGTGGCTTGGGTTTTGTTCAGCTAGGACTTCTGCTTGGTGGGCCACTGAAAATTATCTTCTTTGGAGGAAAACATAGAAATATAAAACATTTTAGGCATGCCTTGCATCAGTTTATCTCTGTCATCCCATTGTTTAAGGATATGATTAACTGATGTAGCAAACATGCAATCAACGTCAAGCAGAGCATTCAAAATCTCATTTTTAACTCGTCATAAAAATTTTGGAAAGCACACTTCCTTACCACATCAGAGGTTGCTACATTTCTACAAACAGCATCTGTCCCTTCCAAGGCACTCTTTAAAGCACATTTAGACACTTGGGAAGCACTGCAAACAATATCTTTCACAAAATCTTTCTGCTCCACAAGTAATGATGCAGCAAACGCATCTGAACTACAAATGCACCTCAACACAAACTTCAACATAAAACATTGGTAATTAAACACCTTAAAAGCTACCAAGCTGGACTGCACCAGTTTCTATCCTTGTGATTTTTAGCCACTTGCCTAGTTTATCTTGAGGGACAGGGTTTGATGAAGACATAGTCTTTTTATTGCAGAAGGTCACTGCGGACCTGCACACTTCAGGCAACTATGACACTATATCTCTGAATGAGATAAATATTGCTTACATGAGAAAAGACATGTATCTCGAAGAATACTATATTGAACAAAGAATTTCAGAAGATTTATATAAATTTATGACTATGGAATTTCCAACCTTGGCAACAATAGTAGGGATCCCCAAGGTACATAAAGATATCCAGAATCCCCCATTTTGTCCTATTATATCAGGGAGTAAATCCAAGACCTTCCCTATAGGGGTGGTTATTGATACTTTATTAAAACCTTTATACAAGGAGGTCAAGCACCTAGTGAAGGACTCGTGGGAATTTCTTAAGAATTATCCCACAAATGAATATCATAGAAACATTCTATTTAGTACAATAGATGTGATTGAATTATTCAGCTGTATACCTATAGAGGATGGCATAGATGCTTTTACTAGATGTTTGAGAAAACATACTGATATGACCTGGGACAGGATATCCCTACTGGCTGAGCTAATGAGTATAGTACTGCAAAACAACTTTATCTATTATGAGGGAGAATTGTTCAAACAAACCAGGGGTGTGGCTATGGGTGCGGCCTGCGCACCCATATTTGCCAACCTGGTTATGTTGGACTGGGAGGAAAATATTATATTCAGCAGTCCATTTCATTCATCTATAGCATACTACTCTCGATTTCTGGACGATATATATATATTGTGGAAAGGAGATAACACAACATACTCTGAATTTCTAACATATATCAATTCTAGTAGTGAATTTTTAAAATTTACATCTGAAGTCAACAATAGAGGGGTGCCATATTTAGACACCTTAGTAAGTGTAGAAAACGGCTGCTTAAAATCTAGAATATTTAGAAAAGCTACATTTACTAATTCATATCTGGACTTTAGTAGTTTTCATCCAACTAAAGTAAAAAGGAATATATTCAAAGGCCAATGTATAAGAGCCATCCGAATGACCTCCAACTATTTAGATACGATTAATGAAATTGAATTTATTACTGCATTATTTTCAGCAAGGGGATATGACAATGAAATTATGAATGACATTTCTACGTATGTTATTAGTCAAAGAGGCAGTAGATATACATCACTCTTAGGAAGTAACAATATATTAGATGTGCATGATTCTCACATTTTAGTTTCGGGATCTAATAGCCCACAAGTTAACAACTCAAATGAACCAGTTCCTATTGGTAGCAATTATAACAAAAAATACAATAGAGCATGCATCATTGAATATGGCCCATTTAGTTACATCATTAAGGACATAATGATTAAGAATTGGCACCTACTGACTGATGAACAAGCAGTAGCTGATATTGTCGGAACAGGTCCTATTTTTATAAACAAAATGGGCAGGAATATTAAGAGCTTGTTAGAAATGAATATAAGAACTAAGAATGGAGATGACACGCATACAGTAAAATGTGGGTCTTGTAATCAATGTTTCAGCATATATGATAAAAGTTTAGTAATATTGCAAAACAGAAGTAACACAAAGATCTTTTTACCTAAGGGTAATTGCAGAACTAATATGCTGGTATACATTGCACTTTGTTCGGTCTGTCCCTCATTCTATATAGGGAAGACCGAGAGACAACTAAGACAAAGAATATACTCACATTTATACAGTATTAAACGCAAGGACACAAAGAATGCCCTGGCTAGGCATATGGTAGAGAATGGAATGGAACACAAATTTAAGTTTGCCATATTAGAAGTAGTAAAAAACAATCCTAGGGGAGGAAATGTGAAAAATTATTTGGCATATAGGGAATTATACTGGCAGGTGTTAACTGACGCCACTACAGCTCCAGGAATTAATGACTCTCTTTCAATTAAGCCATTGCTAATGTTAAATAGTTAATTTATTTTTAAATAATTTTTGACATATATTTTCACAACATTCATTAAATTAATATTTATTTCATACATATGTATATATTAAGTAGTGTATTGAATAACACTGTTTTATGTATTTAACTTAGGGGACATTGTATCTTTAAATGAATGAACCACTTTTAAATGAATGAGCTTTTTTTGGTGCCATTTTTATATATAAATTGATTTTCTGTTTATTTTATTCTTGTTCTGATGAAACTCGCTGTGACGAGTGAAAGCGCTCAACAAAAAATCTTGTGGATACTTATTAAATCTATCTTGTTTTTATCATATGAACGGTGGATTCATTTTGCTGAATTTAGCTGTGTCAGGTACTTTCTGTTTGGTTTTATAAGTGGTGAGGAACTGTGTTGACCCAAACGGAACTTTGTGTATTCTCTTGGTTAGGTTTGGTAGAGATCTCATCTACTTCCTTTCAGTGGCTTGGGTTTTGTTCAGCTAGGACTTCTGCTTGGTGGGCCACTGAAAATTATTTTCTTTGGAGGAAAACATAGAAATATAAAACATTTTAGGCATGCCTTGCATCAGTTTATCTCTGTCATCCCATTGTTTAAGGATATGATTAACTGATGTAGCAAACATGCAATCAACGTCAAGCAGGGCATTCAAAATCTCATTTTTAACTCGTCATAAAAATTTTGGAAAGCACACTTCCTTACCACATCAGAGGTTGCTACATTTCTGCAAGCAGCATCTGTCCCTTCCAAGGCACTCTTTAAAGCACATTTAGACACTTGGGAAGCACTGCAAACAATATCTTTCACAAAGTCTTTCTGCTCCACAAGTAATGATGCAGCAAACTCATCTGAACTACAAATGCACCTCAACACAAACTTCAACATAAAACATTGGTAATTAAACACCTTAAAAGCTACCAAGCTGGACTGCACCAGTTTCTATCCTTGTGATTTTTAGCCACTTGCCTAGTTTATCTTGAGGGACAGGGTTTGATGAAGACATAGTCTTTTTATTGCAGAAGGTCACTGCGGACACAGAAGCAGGGTCCACAGATAAGGGGGGCTGGGAGACCAGGCATGGTCAAGCACATACTTATTCTTCTTTTGGCTTTCTCTCAGTTACAGGTTACCACAGTGGATCACCTGTCCACTCATGATTGGCAGTGCAGTTTTACGGTATCGAGTTGCCAGCCCGGCGCCCAACCTTCACGGAAGGCACACACACACGCACGCACTCACACCTAGGGCTAATTTAGAGTATCCAATCCACCTACAGCATGTCTTTGGGATGTGGGAGGAAACCGGAGCACCCGGAGGAAACCCACGCAACCACAGGGAGGGCATGCAGACTTCGCACAGAAGGCACCCCAGCCAAGGATCGAACCGGAGAACCTCTTGCTGTGAGGTGGCAACACTAACTGCTGCACCACTGCGGCTGCCCTATGTTCATGCACATACTGACTTTCTTCAACAATGTTTTAGGAAGACACTCATTCAGCAGAGGAGAACTGCAAGCTTTCTTAAAAACATCTTCCAGCACTGAGACCAACAGACAGAAGGTCACCACGTCCAGGGCCTCATCCTGCAAAAGATCATATATTATGCTGATCTCAGGGGCAGCTGAAAATTGTGCCCAATTCAGTACATTCCTAAATCTAGCCAGCATTTAGAAACTGATCAGAATCAGCCACTTCTGAAACATCAGATTCCAGATCTCTTTCAAAAGAAAATTAGCAGCCTTGTGTAAATGAACTGGGGTGGGAGTGCCAGCATTACTTATGACCTGTGGTTTGCAACCCATACAGCCATCATATCAAGTGAAAACATAGTCAGTGACTGTTGCCCTGCAATGTGGTGAGTCTTGTGTCTCCTTTGTGCATGCACTAAACTCATGGAAGAATCCTCAGAGGAGGAGGTAATAATACTGGCAAGAGATTCTGCATCCCTAACTAAAAAAAAAAAAAAATCCTGTCAGAAATGTTTAACAACAAAATGGCGGTAAAATCATGATTTAACCAAAACAATCATTTAAAATTCTGTAAACTTGCTCGATCACCTAAAGTAATCATAACTCCAAAGAAAATAGCTGCAAAATCAGCATGTTTTCCCATCAAAGCTTTCAAACGAAGCTTATAATAAACAGTATAAGCCTTATACTGCAGGTAAAATAAAACACCAAGGACACACAAATTCCTAATCTGAAAAAAACAATCAAAGAAGCAGAATACACTATTGAAACACTGAGATAAAAAAGTCAGAGACAGGAAATAAAAAGCAAAATGGATTCTTATTTGAGCTCAGCAACTGAAGCAATCCAGACTAAGGAACAGTCTTCCAAATGATCCTTCTCTTACTATGGCAATAGAAAACTGAAAAGGTCCCATCTATGGATTTGCAAGGCAGTTCCTGTACTGTCAGGTGACTGGTCCATCACAACCAGAGACACGCAGTGGGAAGACTTTGAGCTTTAGCAGACTGCCACGGGAGGATAGCACAGCACTATTACCCAAATGTGAGTATGGCAAGTGTGCTTGTTGAACATACACATTTACTATGGTTGCTGTAACCCCTGCCATTACTCCAAGATTTCCTCAATTAGGACATAGGCATTCAGTTGTGCTGAACCATACAGTCGGTACAGCTATGTGGTACGGCATTAAAATCTTTATGAATCACCTCAACATCTTCTTTTGTCTCATGGCTCCTTATTATATAGTCATTAGCACAGAGTACATGTAATCCTGTTATTTCCTCATGCTGCGTTGTGTGGCTGTATTTTCAAAAAGACATACACACACACTCCTTGCACATTTGGCTGCCCATTCTACAAATGTGATTACAGTGACGTGACAACATTTTCTGAATCTGGCCCACTATTTGGGGATTTGATGCGAAAAGTGTATAACATCTTGTACTATAGTGAATAACTCTTGTGACAACTGGCTTCTCTTGGTAGGATTTCTCAAAGTCTTTTGGGTTGCTAATACCATGACAGGGCTGGAGCCCATTTCTAAGTTATGGTATGATTAAAACTAATGGAATTAGTATTGTTGCACTCTTTAATGTTAGCCAAAAGTGCTCTTTGCAGTACCTTCAATGTGCCCAGAACTACTTTTGTAATTCATATACAGTTACAAATATTGGTAGCATATATAAGTACGGCTGTCGATTCTTTTTTATGAGACCTGTTGCTGTTACGACTACTACTGGAACTATCTGGGTATCTTTCTTCCCCATTGCTCCTGTTTCTGTCTGCAAATCCTGATATTTTATAATTCTGTGTCTCAGCACATAAGACACTGTAATCACTGAGTGTAGCAATTTCAATAATCAATGCTACTTTTGTCTTTTTTCATGGACTGCTATATCTGGTTTTCTTGCATATATTTTTTGAACTGTTAGTTACAGGTGAGATACCATGTGATATAAACTTCTCCTTTCTCTATAATGCTTTATGGTTCATGTTTTCAGTCCTTCTGAGTTACTTCTATATTGCAGTGTCTGTACAATCTCCAAAGGAACAGTCTTGCCACATTGTGCCTTTCAGTATGCGGGTCTTCTGCCATGCATGCATCATAGCCAGCAACAAGATGTGTGGCTTTTTCCATTTTTTTAACAGAAACTACATTTATCTCTTTCACCCACATGTTCAATTGACTTTTAAAACAATGTGTACAGTCTACTAACCTGGGCAACTATAAGCCTTGCATCTTCTGGTTTCAAATCACCTCTCCTTATCCATTCCTACATCAAATCTTGGTCTATAAGAGGTTGTTCCAGGAGATCTCTGTACTTGACACTATATTTATGGATTTTCCAATTTCCTTTTCCCTCTCATCTGATCCCTTTCCTTATATTCTTTCTTTTGTTTTTGTTTGTTTTTTGGCACATTCACTTGCTGTCTGATTTCCATTCCCACTTTACACCAAAATGCTTCTGCTAAACTAAACATGGCTGTCAATTCTTTTCCTCATGTTTTAAAACTTTCACTATGTTTGAACCTGGTGAGGTCAAGAGAAATGTATGCAGTCTCACCATTGCAATTCTATACATTTTATTTATTTACTTATTTATTTTACATTTGTTTACCAGGAAAGTCCGTCTGGACACAAGTCCTTTTTCAGCGGAAGCCTGGGGAGAAAAGCTCCTCAATAAAAAGACAGCAAACACAACAACGGTACACTTAAAGTATAAGATACAATATGACAGAGAGGAACGCAGTTAAATATATATAGTTTGAGACATATGGATGATTAACATATAATCCAACATAACCTTTTGTTTATATGTACAAAAGAAAAAAAAATGTCTATGTACTTGTATGTTACTTGTACATGTAATCAATTTAGAAGAGGTCCACACCTCCTTCAGGGAGAGGAACATTACAATCCTGGTACACACTGATATTTATTTTTCATTTGATAACCATGAAGCATTTTTCTTGTTTTGTTGTCCAACTGATTCAATAAATTCAGGAAGACCAAACTGGTTTATAGTTTGGACTTCATTCCTAATTGTCAAGACAGTCTTCAATGTTAGTTTTAGTCTTCTGAAGTATTTTTTACTGAGATTTATTCTCATGTGTTCATGTTTTAATGTCGATAATGCATCTGTTCTCAAATATTTATACACTCCCTCCTGCTTGAGTCCTTTAATATCACATTCCAGTCCCAGGCTGATATTTTCTTATTGCTGCAGCATTCCTGATTTAAATTTTGCTTTTGCATATTTAGCAAGACCAAATGACATTCCTGTATCATTTGAGAAAGTTTTACCCATTTGTTGTTGAGCTTTCAATTCCTTATACAATTTTAAATTATCCACAAAAAATAGATGAGATGTCTTTAATTGAGGCTGGTTACTGGGAGCCAAATTGTAATAGTCACCCAATTTGTTAACTAAACAACTTAATGGGTTATGGGCAAGACAAAACAACAGTGATGACAGAGTATCACCCTTGAATATCACCCACTGAATTTTTATCCTTGGGATAATAATTTGCTTTTGTCATGGCTCAACTGCAAAGTGGTTTGCCGCTATTTCATGGTTACTGTGATATAATTGATCAGTGTAGGGTTTACCTTATACATCTGCAAGCATTCCTTTATCCATGAATGTAGAATGCTGTGGGGTACTTTTTTGTAATCTATCCATACCATACTTCGATTTTTCTCTTTTTTTTTTAGAATTCTATATTACAGTTTTATTTCACAAAAAAATGGTCTTTTATTCCATATAACTTTCTTTTGACATGACTGAATTGTTTTCTAAATGATTACAAACTCTGCATCAATTCCAGTATATAGCTCATATATATATATATATATATATATATATATATATATATATACATAGTTAGAAGGCAGGTAATTAGTCTACAGTGAATGCCTTGCAGGTTAGGAGGAATATTTTTTTTTTCCTGTTGTTAACCAGGCTGGTGACTATTCAAGATATACATACAATTAATTCTTACTCAGCACTAAATTTTTGTGTAAAAAATGTTAATGCTTTTAGCTAGAAATTATGTACTGCATTTACAAATTTCATTTTGTATCCACTACCTTAGACCTACTTAATGTTTCTTTTCATTCTTCTATCCATTCTTCTTCTTTGCTATGTTCAACAAGGTCTTCATAAATACTTGTTTATTATTTTTCTTCAGCTTTTTTGTGGTTTCTATTGTTTTTGCTTTGTTTCCGAATTCTCAATAAAATCTTATAAGGTCATCCATAAACTGTTTATGTTTTACTTTTCCTTTATATTTTTCTGCATACCTTCTAAGTGCTTCTGCCTGAGCTGTCATTTTCAGTTTATTTTTTTCTGCTTGTTCTTAAAAATCTTCAGTTGCATTTATTCTGCTGCATTTATTGCTGCTTCTTAGTAGTCTGAGTAAACTGCAACTCTTATTCTAAGCCTCTTAGTTTTGATTTAAGCATTTGGGCTTCAGGCCAGTTATTTTACATTAAGATGGTTTGTGGGCTACACTCTTGTGGGAGGAGAGGGTACCGTCCACCTTTCTGAGCTGGGAAATGCTGGTTGAAGGCTTATTGTGTCTGCTATTCTAAGTGTCCTTATTCTGGTTTAAGCTCAATTAACTGGAGCTGTGGATATAGTCTTGTCTAAGCTGTGGATTGCTTGAGGAAGGATCATTGTGTGATTTCCTATTGGCAGTCTAGTTTAAAACTGTTTAATTTAAGCCTCGCATTTGCATGTTTTTTGGCTCAATTAACCGGAGCTGCTCTGTGTTTGGTATCTTTTCCCAGAGGTCCAGAGTGTTTCTGTTTGAATTCAAGCCATCTGAAGCTAAGAACAAGAAATTAAGCTTATTTTGAGTTTGATATGTGCTTTGTCATCTGTATTTTACTGTTTTACTGCATTCATTTGTGTTTTTTTACTGTATTTACTGTTTGTGCCTGCTTATTACTTGTACTTGTTTTGCACTGAAATACTGCTTAGTTAGCATAGACTAGATTCAGACTTGCTGAATCTAGCCTGTGTTTTTATACACTTGAACTCAGATCCAGTCTTTTTACATTATACACTGGTGGCAGAAGAGTATGGATAATATAGCCTTGTTTGAGCTGGGGATTGTTGGAAGAAGGATGACTTTGTGATTTCCAATTGACAGAACAGTTTAAAGGGACAATCTCAGTGTTTAAAATTAAGTTGACAGAAGTTACACCCACTTACTTTTAAATATCCTGGAAATCCACAGTTCCAGTCTTGTTTCAGTTCTCAGGATAAACTAATCTTTGGATTTGTGTTCCTCTCCGACTTGCATTGGATTGGGGAACTATGGTCTCAGCTCCTGGGTCATATTTAAAATAAAGAAAGCGGTACCAGGGAAAAGGGGCATTAGTGAATACTAACTTATACAGATGTACAGGCAGCCCGCTGATAAAAAATAGTGTATTTGTCTAGTAGTACTCAGAAATCAGCACATATCAAACTACAAGCTGAAAAAGGAATAGAAGAGTGTGTCTACTAATACTCCAACCTTCTGTCACACACTTGCTTTCTATGGAATTGCTAGCAGGTCAGAAAGCCACTACACCAGGCTAGTATTCAAAAATCAGAACACAGTAAAACATGAAATGAAAGCAAGAAATATGGTTTCCAATGTTGTTTGCCTGACTCAGATGCTTTCTATAAGAAGAAGCCATGTCATAAAGTTGTTGTATTTGGTAAGGATTCACAATTACCACAGAATAAAATATGAAATGAAAGAAACAAAAAACTCTGTTTACTAATGTTTTAAAAGCTTTGCATTACTAATGTGTTTTCTAGAGTAGCAGTAGCAGTCAGGTCATAAAATGTCTGAAAGACTACTTTTCCTTATGGGTCTAACTGTCTTTTGGCTTTTCCCGGTTAGGGGTCGCCACAGCGGAACTCCGGTCCACTAATGATTGGCAGTAGATTTTTAAGTGCTGGCTTGCCAGGCCTAACGCACAACCTTCAACGAAGGAACACCCATTCATGCATGTCGACACACAGAAGACACTCTAACTGAGAATCGAACGTGCAACGTCTAACTGTGAGGCGGCAACACTACCGCAGCACCACCATTAAACTAATCAATGGCTCACAGGGAGAGCTGTTGTCAGTACAACTGCAATTGGAGATGGAATTTGGCTAACACCTTTGAAACTTCCTTCAGGCACTCTTCCCCCACCCCCTCAGCCAAAGGTAAGCATGCTCAGAAACGCACATCTGAAATGTAAACAAAGGCTGAATCAAAACAGAAAATCCCTGAGACTGTCCTTTTCAAACTGTTTAATTTCACCTGTATATAAGCGTTGCACCACACCGAGGTTAGCATTGCCTTGTCTAGACGCAAACACCTAGAAACAATGTATTCCCCTAGACACCAGTCAGTGAAACCTTCCCAGGTTCCCTGCTGCTTTCCAGGCAATGTAGCTACACATATCTGCACTGCAGGCAACTCAGCTGAGCACTAAGCAGCATGGCTCCACTTTTCATCCCTGATCTTCTATAAAACAAGTCGCCTTATTAATCTCAGAGCAATGGCTGACATAATTTGCCCTCTCACAAATTAGTATTTAAGAACTGCCTGCTACTATGGACAGTCAGTTTCCCACCATTTTTTCGGCCAGCCTAATTGACATGGGCATCCTGAGGCAATGTAGCTATTGCCTCATGTATACTGACAACCACTTGCTTCTAAAGCAAACACATACAGTATGTGAAAGATGCAACTATAACATGAAACAAGAATCGGTCCTCTCACATAATAAACAACCCATCAAACAGGTTGTCACACACACAGCTCTCCACTCACACAAAATAAGGTCAAGACACACAAATGGAAGTACTCACTAAGAGCCTACCAAAAGACCAGAGACCTCCCTAGCACAAACAACCTAAACATAATGGTACACAGACAGAATCTACCCCTATACATAACAACACACATATCAGTGTCTCAACAATTAAGTCTCTAAGGCAGTACACTTCAAAACCTAACGTCCTAGCCATAGGCAACTCAATAGTGAGACACACAGATGTCCCCCTTACCAGGCTGGACAAGGAGAAGGTCACACTCAGATGCCTGTCAGGTGCCAGTATCCATCAAATCATGCATGCACTCAAGTAACTCAGCAACAATTACCACTATGACACTGTAATAGTACATGTTGGGGTGAACGATTAAAACACACCCCTCCAGACTATATCAAAACAGCAATAAATGAACTTTCAGATTATGTGTTCCAGGCAGGCATGTCCCTAGCCCTAAGCAGCATTCTGCCCTCACCTAGAATGATGCCACAATGCAGACAAAAAATTATTGATTTCAATAATTGGCTTAGCTTATGGTGTCACTCCAGGTGGATCCAGTATATGACAGCCTAGGAAGACATGGTAGACAGACCATGCTGCTTTACCAGAAATGGCTTTCACCTGTCTCCTCAAGGCTTTTGGATACTGTGTGCCTCCCCCATAGTGCCTTTTTTAGGCAATGTCAAAACAATAAAATTTTAAACAAAGAAATCCACTAGAGACAAACTCAAGGTTATTCTGCTTAATGCTAGCAGCTTAAACAATAAACTGCACTCCCTGGAAGCACTCCTCACCTTGGAAGATGCTGACACCTGTGCAGTCACTGAGACTTGGTTCAAGGGTGCAGAGAGCATCCCGGCTGTACAACATTACAATACCTTTCACACCTAAAAAATGAGAGTGAAAGAACCAAAGGTGGAGGCATATCCATCTTCATTAAATCCAAATACACCTCAAGACTGGTAAAACAGTACAACTCTCTTGAGCTACTCCATGTCCAATTAACTATAGGCAAAATACCCTGCCACATCATCTCTAGCTACAGGTCCCCCACCATGAACCAGGAGAAGGACACCACCTACCTAGACTTGCTAGAGTCGCTCAGTATACAGCCAAACACCTTGGTCATGGGAGATTTCAACTATCCCTCCATCGACTGGGCAACTTACTTGAGCACAAACATGATCACTCTGAGGTTCCTGAATTTTATTAATCCAGATGCCCTGGAACAGTTGATCTGCACCCCCACAAGGGGCTCAGATGTCCTAGATCTACTGTTCACCAATACGGGGGAGGGATCACTGCACAGCCCCCTGTGTGTTGCCCTTCCTGGTAAGGTCAGACCATAAATCATTCTCGTTTGAATTAACACTGAGACCTGACACCCCCACAGGATCAAAGAAAACTGAAAAATTTCTCCAAAGCAAACTATAGCCTACTAAGTGATGGTATAAACAGTTTCAAAGCCCCTGCAAACACAGCCAACAATATCTCCTACGCAGACGTGTACATAAATGCCCTAGATAGCCACTTAAACAAATGTATTGACTCAGCTGTACCTGAAAGGACTAAAACCAGGTCCTCCTGAAAAAACAAGCCGCCTTGGCGGACTGCAAGTATAAATAAGTTATACAACAAAAGAAGGAGACTGATACCTAAGAACAAGAGGGGAACTCAACACAGGAAGAATACCCTTCACAGCTTGAATAAGCAAATCAGACATCTTGTAAAGTCCTCTAAGGCTAGTTATGATACTGAATTAGCATCCCTAGCTAAAGACAACCACAAGGCATTCTTTAGCTATGTCAAAACCTAAATGGGAATGCCCAGCTGTGTGCCGAACTTATATTGGATGGTACCACTCACACTGAACCTGAGGAAATAGCCAACCTGCTAGCTGAAATATTTGTCAATAACTTCACCCCCCTGTCCCCACAAGCCATACCGCAAAGCATTCCTGATACCAGTCCTCTAATGAGCATCTCCAAAGTACAGGTCATACAATCGCTCTCCAAGGCCAAAATAACAGCCTCTACAGAACCAGATAACATCCCAGGCTGCTTACTAAACAATCTAATACAAGACTAAGTGGAACCACTTAGTGTTCTCTTTAACTATTGCCTGAGAACTGGCTTTGTTCCAGCAGGGTGGAGAACAGCAACAGTAATCCCCTTGCACAAAGGGGGTCCATCAACCGTCCCAGGAAACTATCGACCCATAAGCTTAACCAGCCTCATCTGCAAGGCCATGGAAAGAATCATCATGGATATTATCAACAAGGAGACAGGTGACATTCAAACTCTAGACCTGACGCAGTTTGGTTATGTCAAGGGTAGATCTTACTTATTAAACCTGGTGGACTAATTTGGGAATATCACCAAAGCCATGGATGAGGGCAAAGCAGAACACACCGCCTATTGTGATTTAGCCAAGGCTTCTGACACAATCCTCACTCAGGGATCATTAAGAAACTCTCCCAGCTGGGGGTTAGCTCATACATCACTAGATGGCTAGCCAACTGGCTCACCAACAGAATGTACATTGTTAAAGTTGGGGAGTTCACCTCCACCAGTAGACCAGTTACCAGTAGGGTACCACAAGGATCTGTGCTGGGCCCTCTGTTTGGAATGTATTTCTCTGAAGTCCAGCTGGATGTAGATGACCTGTGGCTTACCAAGTTTGCAGATGATTGCAAATTGGGTCCAATCACTGAGTCATCCAACAATGTAAACATATTACATAAGGGGCTGACACAAATACTTTGTGCCAAAGTCATGGACTAAAACTAAACACAAAAAATGCCTCATCGCTTTTGGTAAAGAAGTAGCCCCTACCAATATGATACAGACAGCACCCCTCTAAGCTCAAACCCATTGGTGCAAGACTTGGGGACACAGGTTGATAGCAATCTAAACTTTGATCACCATGTGTCCATAGTGATAAGGAAAGTCTTCTACATTGAGCATTTCATAAATAACGGCATCTCATCCAAGACTCAGGAGGCTATAACTCCACTGTACTCGACCCTTATCAGACCACTAATTGAGTACAAAGTTCCCTTCTGTATGTATCTCACCAGACACCTGCAGCAAATGAAGAGACCACAGATGTTTCTAATCAAGAGAATTCAGGGCCTCCAAAACGTGACTTGCATGAAAAGACGGAAAGCCTTGTCACTGAACTCTGTATCCTACACGTTGCCTAGAGGTGACCTATGCCTGGCCTACAGAGCAGTCTCTGACTCTGCCCTAATGGAAATGCTGCATATCCGCAAATGAAATGGGACAAGAGTAACTCGTTTCAGGGATCTCAACCTAGCCTGTGACATTAACAAAACATGTTGTAGTGAAAGATGTATCTCCCAGAGATTGGCACACCTCTGGAATAAACTCCCACTTCATGTGAAGCAGTGACCCTATTTATGAGCAACCTTGCCAACTGGATGGGTGACTGTAAATTCACCCCCGGCATTGCAACTATGTCCCTCATGAAAAGGCGTAAGTAACGGCTAATCATCGCTCTGCTAACAATGACCATCTAACTATGATCAATTAGGGCACACTATTTTTTACATGTCTATGTTTGTAACGAACAGCCCTATGGCCATTAGCACAGTAAACTCATACAAATCTATAAATCTTGATCTGCTTTGATACTTTGCTTTGCTTTTATCATCTCTATTTTTCTTAGCATTGTTGATGATTTACTCCCTTTTAAATATTCTCTTAACAATTTTACTGCTTGTCTTAACTATTTTATAGTTTTCTCTACTCAGTGCTTTGATGGTGGCATTGTACTCTTCCTTTCCAGTGTTACACCACATTTTTGTGGTACCACTTTATCTTTTATTAGCTTATCTATACAGTAATAAATTCTAATAAATTCTATTTATTTCTTTTATATCATGTGAATTTATTTTAGCAGTCTTGATTACTGTGCTCATTTTTTCACCAGTCTTCTAACATTCTGGGTTTTATTTACTTTCTGTAATCTATTTCTTTCAACTATCTTAATATGTCTATCCAGCTCTAGCAGGTATTTCCTTAAAATTTTTCTTCTGGACTGAGATCATCTTTGCTCTCTGTCTTGCGCGAGTAATCTACAAAAAGTTCCAGAAAAATGTTCTGTGACATATCTTTTTCAGATGCACTCCACTTTATATAGTATTCCTTCACATGGGAACCCTTTGGCCCTTTACTTGGCAGCATTACCTGTGTCAGAGGTGCCACTGTTTATAGCTCACTCCCATGATGTGCAACTTCAGCTGGCCTTTTGTTCTGGTCTCCTACAGAAGGCTCCAGAGCATCATCATTTTGCAAATCTTCAGATAGTTCCTGCTCCTTAATCTGGAGACATGTAATTCCATCATGCGATGACATTGCCTGAGTTGGATTCTCCACACTACATCCTTCATTTTACAGATATTCTGTAACTTCAATTTCTACTTCTTTAACTTTCACCTTACTAATCCCTCTTCTACAATCCCCTTTGTTTTCTTATTTTTTGTAGTGTAAAATGTTCCACATCTGGGTCCTTATGCCTGTATTTTTCTTTATCTATCTATTGAGCTGCTTTTTTGTATTAATTAGTTTGGCTTTCTCATTAGCATAAATATTACACTGTACCATATCTCTTCGCTTTCCCAAGTCCATGCTCCTCTTTTATAACTTTCAAAAATCTCTGTTCTTTTTTTTTTTTCTTTACATTTCGCAAATCCTCTGTCGTTTCTTTTTCCAGGTGGCCCAAAGTTCCTTCATTTATTTAATGATGTTCTTCGTGTTTCACTGTTGCAGTCATTACATTTGGGTTATCTGCTTGCAGTAGCCCTCAGTCGGCCTGATTAACAAAGTCTTGGGTCTTGTGTTGGATGCTGTCCCTTCTTCCATGATGTCAGGTCGTCAGGGGTGTAAAACATGCAGCCGACGCCATTACATCAGTCTTTCTTGCCGTGCGGTGCCTGAAGCAGAAGCAGTTCGCAAGTGCTGGTCGGCCGACTCCTGAAATTTTCGTTTTTGAGTTTCAGAACCAAAGTCTTCAACTAAAGCTAAGTACCCCATTGGGGAAATGTTTTCTTACTCCTTACTGATGTCAGAAAAAGTTAATAACTGCATTACTTGTGGAAAGCAAATGCCTCACAAAGATTTTCATTTGTACTGTATTCCTTGCCTGGGTCCTGACTATGATGAACCTTGCTGTCGGTTTTGTGCTTTATTTAATTAGCGCACAATTCGTCGTCGGTATATTTTCACTTCTAAATATTTCAGTTCTCGGTTTAATTATCCAGAAATGTCATTGGTTAGCCATCCGACTACAGGGATTCCGAAAAAACGCAAAGATAAAGACAGAGACAGGCCTCCTAGGTCCAGTGCTGCCGACGACACTTTTCCTAAGCCAGTCGCCAGTTCGCCGGTACTCAGTGAGGTGCTTTCGCAGCCCGATACCCACTACTTCTAAATCGCAGGCCTCTACTGAGACCCATTCGGAGTCTGGTATGCCGCAAGATGCTTCAACTGTGGAACCTGCGGATGTCTCTACCTTGGATGGGTCCGGAGCCGCTGTGCAGGCACCGGCTTCTAAGGGTGTATTCAGGCCTATGGACTTGCATATTAAACCAATGCCTCCGTCTTCATTTAGGCCTAAATCTCGAACCATGCCTAAGAAACCGATGCCCAGGCCACATGCTCAGGCCTCTATACCTAAAAAACAAATATTAAGAATGGCTGAAGATCTTATGACTTTAATCAGGGGAAGCCAACCTCCCCCTTCTAAGAGATCTAGGACTGAAGTTGTTTATGAATCTTCTGACCAGGATCCTGATTATTCAGATTCTTCTGATGATCTGGATTTGCCCTTATCTACTTATGAGGATTCTGATGCAGAGGACTCTATTCCCTCTGCTTCCCTTCAGAGGATTTTTCTTTTGGTGAAACCTAACATACTCTAAGGGAGCATTTCCACTGGGAAAGCCAAGATTTTTCTGATTCAGAAAAGAGGCTTAGGGATTTCTTACTCCTGCCTCAGCACAGGCCTTATACCTCCTGTACTAGACATTGTTGATGATGCCTTTTCGGAATCTAGTTGGCCCCTGACTCTTTGCCTCCTGCTCCCAGAAAACCTGACAGATATTACAAGGGTTCCTGATTCACACAAGTTTCTTTTTAAAAATCCTATTGCGGATCCAGAGACTATTTCACAGGGACCGAAGGGCATTAAGGCTTCTACTGCTAAAAATCCTACCCCTTCTGATAGAGACTCCAGGGCGCTGGATAGATGGGGTAAGAAGGTTTACACTTCTGCAACCTTGGCCATTAGGGCTTTAAACCGCCAGTTTCATATGTTAAAGTATCAACAACATGTTACTGGATTGCTTAAACAGAAAATGATGTTGATTCCTGACTGTGCTGAAAATAAAGAATTACAGGATTTAATGCATTCTGCTGAACAGGTTGGTACACATACTTTGCAATGTGAATTTGATTCATTAGAGGCCTCTTGCAGGGCTGCTGTTACTGGGTCTGTGCTCAGGAGGCATGCTTGGCTTAAGGAACAATCTTTGCCTGATCATGTTAAAGCTAAACTGTTGGATGCTCCCTTAAATCAGGACCGCCTGTTTGGCAACAAAGCTGAGGAAGTTCTTAAAAAGATGAAAGATAAAGCTAAATCTATGCAAACTGTTAAAGATTTCTTGCAAGTTCAGCCTCCTAGATTTAGTAGGCATTGGCCCTCTAAGAATTGGTCCTTTCCAGCCTCTTCCAGGTCTTCTCAAGCCAAACCCAGATACAGCAGAAACCCCAGATTTCAGTCCCAGGGGACACACAAGACTAAGTAGTGGGGGATTTCCACACCCAAATCTGGGAGTAGTAAGACTCCCCCCTATGAAAAACTGTCTCAATGACTTGCTTTTAAAACTTCCAAGCACTTCCCAACTGAATGCTCCTTTAGGCGGAAAGATTGGTCTGCAGGCCAAAAACTGGGAACTCATTACCCAGGACAAATGGGTTTTAAATATAGTCTCCCAAGGATACAGATTTCACTTCCACACATTACCAACACCAAGCGGGTGGCCAGATCTACCCCCAAATCAGTGGGCAGTGGCCCAAAATCAAGTTCTATTACTCTTAAGTATGGGGGCTATTCAGTTGGTACCAGAAGAGGAAAAGTGACAAGGTTTCTATTCAAGACTTTTCCTGGTACCCAGAAAAGGCAATACATGGCATCCTATCCTGGACCTTTCTACTCTAAACACCTTTCTGGTGATTCCAAAATTCAAAATGCTGACTCTTCACCAGCTGCTTCCTATGCTAGGCAAAGATGCATGGTTGGCAACACTAGACTTAAAAGAAGCATGCCTGCACATCCCTATCGGGGAGTCTTGCAGAAGATACCTATGCTTCAAAGCAGGCTACATGCACTATCAGTTCTCTGCACTACCCTTTGGATTATCTACTGTGCCCAGGGTATTCACAAAGTGCCTAGATCCAGTCACTGCATTTTGCAGGCAAAGAAATATTCAGATATACCCATACCTGGACGATTGTCTAATTCAGACAGAAAGCCAGGACATACTTCTGAATCATCTGGCCTTTGTTCAAAGGGTGCTGACTTGTCTGGGGTACACCATAAACAAAAAGAAATCACACCTGGTACTCTGTCAACAAATTATATTCCTGGGAGCAAGCTTGAATACAACTTCCCAGATGGCTTTCCTCATGCCAGAGAAACTGATTCATTTGACACCCTACTTCTAACAAGTAAACAGCAAAAACCAACGGAAGACAAACAAACTAGGCTGGTACTACAAAATGTTGTGTTTGTAAATATAAAGGCTGAAGCTAGGCAACGCCGTCCACAGAAAGTAAACTGGTATTCCGTTTAAAAATAAATTTTAATTTCTTCAAGGTTAAAAAGCAACAATAAAAAGTCCCTTTTCTTTCACAAACGATAAGCACTTTCAAATAATCTTCATCAGATCGTTGAGACATGGGACACCAATTCTGCTTATATAAAACGTTACTTGAATATTTAACCAATGAAAATCCATATGTTTGCATTACATCCAATCAATTTTGATGTTTGCCCATCCTATTCAAAGGCTATAAGAGCCAATAAAATTATCCTGTTGCTGACACACCTCCATACTACTTAGGGGTGGATTTGTTTCTTTCATTGAAGGCTTCCTGTATTAAAATTAGTTGGAAGTTTGGTGAACAAAAAAGCTAATCTCCGATCAACTTCGTACTAAGATCCAATCGCTCTCAAAGGCTGCTGCAGCCTATGTCAGGATCCTCAAACTAAGTTACTCTTGCATCAGCCAATACTAAACTGTTTGTTGCTGTATAGGCAGTTTTAAGGAGGTAGCACTAACCAAGCTTGGTTGCCATTCAGCTCGTACATTTACTATTATGTAATTCATAACATTAGCCTTACTTATGCCCATGCACGCACAATCCATAGATAATCTTCCTCCATCAAAATTCATGCCTCAGCCATTTCAGCTCATTACAGCACAGAGCCTCCCCTCTTCTCTCATCCACTGCTCAAGCAGTTCCTCAGAGGGGCCAAAGATTTAAGGCCACCCAGGATAGCTCCAACTCCAGCCTGGGACCTTAACTTTGTCTTGGAGAAACTAACTCTTCCTCCTTTTGAGCCAGCTGCTACTGCAGATTTAAAATTCCTTTCCTGGAAAACAGCTTTCCTTTTAGCAATCACTTCTACAAGAAGGGTATCTGAATTACAGGCCCTTATGGCAGTGGAGTCTTTCATCATCTTTCATGCGGACAGGGTGCCCCTCAGAACCAATCCCTCCTTCATGCCCAAGGTGGTATCCAGTGTGGCTCTTAATCAGTCCATTCATTTGCCTAACTTCTTTCCTAACCCGCAGAACAAAGGGGAACGGATACTGCACTCCATAGATGTGCACAGACAACTTAGATTTTACTTGGACAGGACTAAACCTCAAAGGAAATCTGAACAGCTGCTGGTGGCATTTGCTGCAGGGACAGAGGGGAAAGCTATTTCAAAGCAAACCATTTCAAAATGGATAGGCCACGGCATTAATTTCTGCTATAAGCACCATGGAAAACCTATCCCACGGGGCATTAAACCCCATTCAACTAGGGCTGCATCTACCTCCACAGTCTTTCTCAGGGGCATCCCTACCAGGGACATCCTAGAAGCTGCTACCTGGAGTTCTGTACATATTTTCACCAAGCATTATCATTTGCCAATTTTCTCTAAATCCAGAGCTGGCTTTGCCTCTGCAGTTTTGCAAGGCCTTACAGCTGGTCCTAATTCTATTTAAATTCCTCCTCCAAACCTTAGCTTTGGGAATCTACCCAAATGTAATGACTGCAACAGTGAAACACAAAGAGCATAGTACAGTTGTGCACACTTACCATAAATGTAGACGTTCGAGTGTATTCACTGTTGCAGTCTTAGTTACCCTCCCTCCAGCCCCCTTTCTTCTTTTGGCTATACCTCTACTCTCTCTTACTATATGCAAAAAGCTCTTTGGTGTATTTGCTTTTTTGCTGGAGGTATATCCTTGTAATTATAGATTTAATTGCTTCCCATTAGGGGGGCATCTGACATCTGGGGCAAGAAAAACTGATGTAACGGCATCGGCTGCGTGTTTTATACCCCTGACGAACTGACATCATGGAAGAAGGGACAGCATCTGACGCAGGACCCAAGACTTTGTTAATCAGGCCGACTGAGGGCTACTGCAAGCAGATAACCCAAATGTAATGACTGCAACAGTGAATACACTCGAACATCTACATTTATGGCAAGTGTACATAACTGTACTTTTTTCATAAATCTGTTGTATTAATGAATACAAATTTCCTTTTGAAGCATTTGACAGTTTTTTTGTGCAAGTATTTTTCTTTCCTTTAATTTCTCTCTTAATCTTTTTAATTAAGTGCCTGTATAGTAGAGCTTTTCTCCCCAGACCTCACTGAAAAAGGGCATTACTCAGTTGGACTTTCATGGTAAACAAATGCCAATAAATATCTTCTACCAGGAAATTATGGGCATAATAGTAACAATACAGAATTTCTTCCTTATCCTCAACAGTCTATTTTATCATCTTTATGGCTTTTTTTTGGTCTGTTAGTTTTTGTGTTTTTTGTGAACTACTGCTTCCTTCTACAAAAATGGGACCATCTTCCCCATAAACCTGGCCTAACACCGCTGTAAGAATATTTTCCATGTCCTCCAGATTCCACACTGCCTTTATTCCAGTCCTGGCACCAGTCCAAACTAAAATAATGCGTAAAAAGGTCACACAGAAAAACTAATTGGTTAAAAAACACAAAAAGAAAAATATAGCAAAGCTATATATATATATATATATATATATATATATATATATATATATATATATATATGGACTCACTTCATAACACTGAAATATCAAAACACTGAAACTTAAAACACTGAGACCAAAATCTGGAAACTTCATAATATCGAAAACTCAAAACACTGAAAACACACATCATACATATACTGAGTTTAAACAAGATACATCATATTACTTTCCACCAAGTATAAGCAGGGGGGCAAGCCCACCTGCACCCCCCCCACACCCCCTGCTACTTAAATATATCAACTCCAAGATAGGGGGGCTTGACCCCCTACTTATATTTGGTGGAAAGTAATATGATTTATCTTGTTTAAACTCAGTATATGTATGTTTTCAGTGTTTTGAGTTTCAATATTATGAGTTTTCAGGATTTTGGTTTTCAGTGTTTTGGTCATGAAGTGAATCTATATATATATATATATATATATATATATATATATATATATATATATATATCAGTGTTGTCGTGGTGAGAGTTTGTGACAACTGAGTCCACCATGTGAAGGTACTCACCAACACCATTTCCATCAATACTACTCTCCTTTTCTTGATGATTTCATCTGTCAAGTCGGACCCTTCATCACTTCAAAGCAAGTTAGTATTCTGAATCTCTACAGTACAAATTACTAGATATATGCAACACCAGATCACCACATATTCCATTTATTTAACTTATTTTCATTTTGGAAGAAGGATTGTCTTAACTTCTGTTTTTTTTTCTGGTTTTATTTTTGTTAGAACAAAGTCTGTTTGAAAGTAAAAGCATGTTTTGCACTGCACTCTACTATGAAACATAAGTTATATGTTTTTCTCATTACGACATTATTTCCACCTATGTTTTGTAGTGTAACATTTGTGATATAAAATATCTGTACTTGATTTTTGAAAATTGTTACTGTGGTGCTTTTCTCCCCAGGCCTCTATTGAAAATGGGTACTTTCTGGCCCAGTCAGACTTTCACAAATGTCAAATAAATAATAAACAGGGAAAAGAGGATGTTCACATGTCTGTCAATTTAAAAAACAATACAGGGCGTATCTCTTAAAAGCAGCACTCTATCTGTAGACAATGCGTGCTGAACAAAGTTTAAATTCACAGCACCCTGTTGTTATGTTTTGCTATTCACATTAAATGTTTAACGAAATGTGGAAAATGAATGAGCAGCTGTGGATACGGATACTTCTTAATAGAGAACTGTCAGATCATATAGGTTTGGGGGAGGTACCAGGCAAAGGATGTCAGTTATACTCACAATTGTGTTGGGGGCAAAAGAGATCTTGGCCAAAGACAGCTGCAGATCATTAAATGGGAAGGTGGGAACTAAGGGGAAATGTAGTGTAAACTGTTTTGCAAATGACTGCTTGCTATTGCTTCAAGACACTGCATGGAGTTGAATTTTGTGAGGATACTGAAAAAAGTCAATAAGATGCATCAAACTCTAGGTTCAGGAATATGTTTCTATCACAATCTTTATCAGGTTTTACCACTAGAACGCATACACACAACATGCAAAGCTCTGAGATGTAACACACAAAATCTCTACCAACAGTTCAAGTTTTGTGACAAGCTCTCTATGGTTACAGTGCAAATAATGAAATCATCAAAAAACATACACTATAAATTCCATTTTTTAAAAAGTCCTTCACCTCTTGCATATTATGCATCAAATCAGAAACTTTTGGAGGGGCTCAGGATTTCCATTTCTACATGACACACTTTTCAGGGGCCATCATTATCAACGCAATTATTACTTGGGTTTACCTTAATTCAGCAAGTTTACAATCCAAGTTCAAGAGACACAACATTTTGTTTAAATTGACATGATTACCCCTCAGCACATCTCCAACATGCTTTAGAAATATTAAAGAATATATAGTTCAGTTCACTGAAGTATATAAGTACCTATGCAAGCATTGCTAGCTAAAAATTCTAAATCTTTGTTTGCACATTTTGGTGTTACACATATCTGGAACCACAAATCTTTCAAAAAATGAGCCTCTAATTAATTCTAATTTATTGAATAGCCACTCTCTGGCAGTCTTCTTTCTATTAGGACTTTACAGCCCGTATTTATAATACCTCTTGTTACTAGACTATATGATCTAGTCTCAGTCACAAACTGAACCACTATGAGGGCTTCGTGACCACATTTCCACTTTTTTCTGCATTTTCTTGTATTCGAAGAGGAAGCCAAAAAAAAGGGAAATAATCCCTTTCATTCAAGTCAGATAGCAAATTGGTCTGATCCCATTCTATTGCCTGATTGCTATTACTAAAATTGCTGCCGTTACCTAGGTACCTTTCTTATACCAAATGAATCCTGCCTCACTAAGCATTCCTACTTTTCTGCTACTTCTGCCTAAAGCAATAGATAATAATGCCTTTTTCCTAAATGCACATTGACTTGATGGCTAAATGCTGGTTAACTGCTGTACAGTACACACCTGACTATACTTACTCTTTTTATTCTTTGGCCAGAAGGCCATTCTCCCAAAGTCATTTTCACTACCCAATCTAGTCAATTCCATATGCTTCCATTTGGGGGGTTTCTCCTTTGCTGGAAAAGGTACATTAACCTCCTCTCTCTTGTGTTGCAACAAATTAAGATCATCTCATCCTGTTTTATTCTGGCCCTTTACCATTGAAAATTAACTTTTTGATTTCTTCTTATGTTTTCGAGATTTTCTTTTTCTGGACCATAAAAATAGGACTGGCCCATGTATAATAAAAGCGGGACCAGGAACACCTTAATAATATGTATTTTATGATGCAGATCAATCCTAGTATACTGCTGTCCCCAATTCTTTTCAGCATCATTGAAGTGTATCTTCCCACATTTCTTTTGCTGTAACTACCATAAGTTTTTAAATCAATGTACCCAAGTACTTCATCTTCTCATGCCCCACAGAATAGGGGAATCCTGTACCCAATGAACAGGACAAATATAGCACTGGTTTTTATTTCCATCAATTTTATATCCCAAAAAAACATCTGGAGCTGTTCCAAAATATTAAACAATTGAGCAATCCCTCTTTCAGGATTTAAGTATAGTATAATATCAGCAGTAAGTAATGCTATGTTTTGTGGATGTCATGTCCAACCAAATCCATTATCTCAAAATATGTAATTTTCACAACAGTGCAATGCAAATAATGAGGGAAAGAGTGTGTAACCATGTCTGGTGCCTCTAAACAGTTCACATATATGACATGTTGCTGTGAACTTTACTGACAGCCTGAGAGCTAGCATACATTTCAACAATTAAGTTTAAAAATCAATGTGAAAATCTCATGTTTTTCAGGACCTTCATTGAGACAACCAATTAACCATATCAGAAGCTTTCTCTCCATCATGACTAATAAGTGAAAGAGGGGGAGATGTTGATTTCAGCTTCTGCTTCTAAGATTAAAGTCCTGTTGATAAAAATTAAGAAAAAAAAAGTCAACCTTGGGAATGAACCTCATTTATGTATGTCTCTCCTCTGCAAAGTCACACTGATCATCCTCTATTAACTTTGGTAAAATCATGGACAGACACTATGCTATTAGTGACATAAATAATTTATAATTAAGGTTTAATGTAGATGAAGGTCTAGATGAAGCTGGCTCTAAATGATCCCTCACCTCATTATGGAACATCATTTCTTCTGCTTTTTTCCACTAATATGGCACACTTTCAAGCATTTCATTAAACAAATGCTCTCAAATTCCCTTTATACTTACTCCCCCTCCCCCAATTTGCACACATGACTGGAATACCATCCTCCATGAGTGTCCTACCCATTGCTGTTGAATTAAAACAGTTTTAATTTCATTTATATCTGTCTTGTTTACAAACCCTGTTCTCTTCACCTCACATAAACTATTTACTCAAACTTTTCCCAAAAAGCTGTTTATTTGGGCTTCATAAGAGTCATGGCAATCAATTTTCCCAGAACATCTTAAAAATATTCAACATCTCTTCCAGATCTTTAGTGACAATCACCAATATATTTCTTAGCTTACCCACGATCCTCTGTACCTTTTGCCTTTAACTCTGCGCCATTATTTTTGGGGGACTTGGGAGTATTTTCAAAATGTAGTAGCTTCACTGTATTCTTTGATTTCAAGCAGTTTAACTAAATGATGCTGGACATCCTTTTTTGCGTGTTCCAACAATAGGGTTTCTTCATCACTCATAGCTCTCTCTTTGTGCTCACATATTTTTTTCAACATGTCTACCCTCTCTCTAAGTTTTCCTTCTCTTCTCCACATTTCTTTTTTCTTTCAACTTCATTCTGATGCTAAACTCCCTTTTGAAAGCTTCTCCTAGCTGATTCACCCAAGTGTCTTTCTATTTCTAGGCAGCAATGTATGAGCCAAGTATAAATGGCAAAATTACAAGTCCTTTTTTTCTCCTCACGCTATAATAGGTAACAGTTATGTGTACATGTATAGTATGTTGTCACGAAATATAAACCACTCATTTTCTAATCCCCAATTTACCCTTTTCAGGGGCATGGAGTGCTGAAGCCTATCTCAGCATTCATTGCGAATTTAGGAAAGCAGATAATCCTGGGTCTAAAGTAGACCATTAGATAACGTGAACACACACACACACACACACACACACACACACACACACACACACACACACACACACACTCACTCATACTCTCTATGGACACCTAAGAGGAATTCAAAGTTTTGCAGTTTCATGAACTCTGGCATATGAGAGGAAATAAGTGAAAACCCATGAAAACAAAGGGAGAACATGCAGACTCCATGGAGAAATGAAGTGCAGGGCCAAACGCTTTGAGGTAATATTACTAGGAAGTGCAGCACCATACCACCCCGTCATCACTCCAAGGCACTTCAGGGAGCAGCAATTCCACCTCAGGAGAGTTTCTGCTATACTTTTCGGGCAACAGCTTCCTCCCTGTTGGAAATCATTTTATTTTACAAGATTTCTTTCTGGTCCACACTAAACAACAATGGCTTGTTTTCAGGTTGGCCACTGCAAGTCACAATGCTACCCTGCACTGAAGGGTCAATTCCACCGTAAAAGAAATACACGACTTGCCATTATTTTTAGAGTGCTCTGCAATCCCAGTTTTAAACAACAGTCCAGTTCTCTCAAAATGAAAGTCAGATGCCATAACTTTACAGCCCAGAAAAGATTCTGCTAACAACACAATAGATCTGCTTCATCAAGGTTTACCAAGAATGAACATATTTTTGTAGAAGGATCTCAGAAGCCAATTCTAATTTCATCTACCATTCTACCAACCCCACTTTTGATGCATACACTACAGATACAACACATAGTAATATCACATCCACATCCTAAGGCTCCTGACTACCTCTTATTCAACATGAGTAATACAGAAAATAACTTTAGAGACTACAACTCTGTATTAGTTACAAATCAGTCACTTACTCGAATCTTGGCTGGTTGATAGTAAGAAATGTCTGTGTTGTTTAGTTTTGGTGAAACAGGACTGGCCTGGAAACTGCAACAGAAAACAAAATCAGCATCAGCACAACACCTGTTATCAACACCTTGTAGTCTGTCATGTAGATAACTTAGACTTTTTGTTTTTATAAAACATTCAGTTACAATACTACAGACACTCAATTGTATACCTTTGTTTTACTAAGTCTAGAGACTGGCTGCTTTTTGGACTTTCTCTCCTTTTTTAAATGCTTCTTTTGTAATACAGTGATTTAGTTTCCTGCTGAATCCACAGAAACTGAAATGTGAAAGGAAGTGTACTTATCTTGATTACTCACTATAACTGCAGAAAGTACAGTTGTGTACACTTACCATAAATGTAGATGTTTGAGTGTATTCACTGTTGCAGTCATCACATTTGGGTTATCTGCTTGCAGTAGCCCTCAGTCGGCCTGATTATCAAAGTCTTGGGTCCTATGTCAGTTGCTGTCTCATCTTCCATGATGTCAGGTAGTCAGGGGTATAAAGAATGCAGCCGACACCATTACATCAGTTTTTCTTGCCCCAGATGTCAGGTGCCCCCATAATGGGAAGCAAATATATATACAAGGTTACACCTCCAACAAAAAAGGAAATACACCAAAAAGCTTTAAGCATAGTAAACAAGAATAGAGGTATAGCCAATAGAAGTCAGGGGGCTGGAGGGAGGGTAACTAGAACTGCAACAGTGAATACACTTGAACATCTACATTTATGGTAAGTGTACACAACTCTACTATGTTCTTCATGTTTCACTGTTGCAGTCATCACATTTGGGTAGATTCCCAAAGCTAAGAATGGAAGGAGGAAATTGGACAGCATTAGGGTCAGCTATAAGGCCCTGCAAGACTGCAATGACAAAGCCAGCTCTGGATTGAGAGAAAATTGGCAAATGGTAATGCTTGGTGAAGGTATGTACAGAACTCCAGGTGACAGCTTCTAGGATGTCCCTGGTAGGGACACCTCTGAGAAAGGCTGTACAGGTAGATGCAGCCCTGGTTGAATGTGGTCTTATCCCCTGTGGGGTAGGTTATCCATGGTGCTTACAGCAGAAATGAATGCAACGGGCTATCCATTTAGAAATGGTTTGCTTTGAAATGGCTTCCCCTCTGCCCCTGCAGCAAATGCAACCAGCAGCTGTTCAGATTTCCTGAGAGGTTTAGTCCTGTCCAAGTGAAATCTAAGTTGTCTGTGCACATCTAAGGAGTGCAGTATTCGTTCCCCTTTGTTCTGTGGATTAGAAAATAAGGTTGGCAAATGAATGGACTGATTAAGGGCCACAATGGATACCACCTTGGGCATGAAGGAGGGATTGGTCCTGAAGGACACCCTGTCCGCATGAAAGATAATGAAAGGCTCCATTGCCATGAGGGCCTGTAATTCAGACAACCTTCTTGCTGAAGTGATGGCTAAAAGGAAGGCTGTTTTCCAAGAAAGGAATTTCAACTGTGCATTTGCCGCTGGCTCAAAAGGAGGTAGAGTGAGTTTTTCCAATACAAAGTTAAGGTCCCAGGCTGGAGTAGGGGCTCTCCTGGGTGGTCTTAAGTTTTTGGCCCCTCTGAGGAACTGCTTCAGCAGTGGATGAGAGAAGAGGGGTGGTTCTGTGTTGTAATGAGCTGAAATGGCTGAGGCATGAATTTTAATGGAGGAAAAGGAAAGGCCCTTGTGAAGCATCTCAGTTAAGTACTGAAGAATCTAAGATAAATTGGGCACTGCCTTGCCCATCCCCTGAGTTTGGTTCCAGGAACAGAATCTTTTCCACTTTTCAGCATAGGATTTTCTAGTACTAGGCCTCCTTGCCTCCAGAATGACATCCAACACTTGCTTACTGAGGGATGGTAGCGGAGAGATCAGGTAATTAGCCAGGCTGCCAGGTTCAGGGTTTGAAGCTGTGGGTGCAGAATCTGGCCCTCCTGCTGGGACAGCAGAGCAGGGGTCTGAGGCAGGTGCAATGGTGCCAGCAGTGACACACTGTGCAAAAGGGGGTACCAGTGTTGGCATGGCCAGTCTGGTGCAATCAGTATTGTCCTTGGTTTGTCCTGTTTGATTTTTAGTAGTACCTTGGAGAGGAGAGGCAGAGGGAGAAAGGCATAAACTGATAGGTTTTTCCAGGTGAAGGGCAGGGCATCCACTTTCCAAGCTTGTTTGTGGGGAGTCCTTGTGCAGAATTTGTCCAACTGGTAGTTCTGGGGGGAGGCAAATAGGTCTATCTCTGGGCTCCCCCATTTGTTTCTCAACATGTCGAATATCTTTGGTTCCAGTTTCCACTCGTGTGGGTCCATGAGATTTCTGTTTAGTTCATCTGCCAGTGTATTTAGCTTTCCTGGCAGGAATTGAGCCTGTAGGTGCACTTGGTAGCTCAAGGCTGTGTTCCACAGAGCCATGGCTAGTCTGCAGAGAGGGTATGAGTGGGTTCCCCCCTGCCTGTTTATGTACCACATAACAGTGATGTTGTTTGTCTTTACCATTAATTGTCCTGGAAGAATGTGGTCCTTGAAGGCTGTCAGGCATTCTGTACAGCTAACATTTCTTTTTGATTGATATGCTGGTGCATTTGACTTGGGTTCCATTTGGCCTGAATGCACTTCCCTGCCAAGTGAGCCCCCCCCATGCATAGTCTGATGCGTGTGTTGTTAGGGTTTGGACGGCAGGGGGTAGAGTGAATGGCAGTCCCTTGTTTTGGTGACAGACCTCTGCCCACCAAAGGAACTCTATCTGTAGACAAGGTATGATAGGAATCATTGCTTCTAGATCCTGAGAATGTTGACATCATAGGCTTTTTACATACCATTGTAGTTTCCTCATATGCAGTCTTGCATATGGAATTAGGAGAATGCAGGAGGCCATGAACCCCAGGGCTTGCAGTATTTTCCTTGCAGATAGCTGGGTCTTTGTGGCCAGTAGTTTGAAGTAGGCTGTCAAATGAACTTGTTTCTATGGCGTGAGGAAAACCATCTGGGAAGTTGTGTTCAAGCTTGATCCCAGGAATACAATTTGTTGGCAGGGTACAAGATGTGATTTATTTTCGTTTATGGTGTACCCCAGAGAAGTTAGCAAATTCCATACAAACGCCAGACAGATGATTCAATAGTATGTCCTGGCTTTCTGCCTGAATTAGACAATCATCCAGGTATGGGTATATTTGAATATTTCTTTGCCAACCGTTTTGGGCTGGTAATGAGTGGAAGTGGAATCTGTATCCTTGGGAAATTATATTTAAAACCCATTTGTCCTGGGTAATGAGTTCCCAATTTTTTGCCTGCAGGCCAATCTTTCCCCCTAAAGGAACAGTCAGTTGAGCAGGGCTTGGAAGTTTTAAAGTTAAGTCATTGAGACAGTTTACCAAGGGGGGGGGGGTCTTACTACTCCCTACTTTGGAAGTGGGAGCCCCCCACTGCTTAGTCCTGTGAGAACCTTGGGACTGAAGCCTGGGTGTTCTGCTGGTCCTGGGTTTGGATTGAGAAGGCCTGGAAGAGGCAGGAAAGGACTAATTCTTAGAAGGCCAATGCCTACTAAATCTGGGAGGCTGTACTTGCAGGAAATCTTTAACAGTTTGCATCGATTTAGCTTTTTCCTCCATCTTTTTAAATACTTCTTCTGCTTTGTTGCCAAACAGGTGGTCTTGGTTTAAGGGAGCATCAGGCAATTTAGCTTTAACATGATCTGGCAAAGACTGCTCCTTAAGCCAAGCATGCCTTCTAAGTACAGACCCAATGACAGCAGCCCTGCAAGATGCCTCTAGTGAATCAAAACCACACTGCAAAGTATGTTTTCCAACTTGTTCAGCAGAATGCATTATATCCTGTAAATCTTTATTTTCAGCACAGTCAGGAATCAATATAATTTTCTGTTTAAGTAATCTACTAATATGCTGCTGATACATTAACATATGAAACTGGCAGTTTAAGGCCCTAATGGCCAAGGTTGCAGAAGTGTATACCTTCTTACCCCATCAATCCAGCGCCATGGAATCTCTATCAGAGCGAGTAGGATTTTTGGCAGTAGTAGCCTTAACGCCCTTAGGTCCCTGTGAAATGGTCTCAAAATCTGCAGTAGGATTTTTAAAGAGGAATTTGTGAGAGTCAGGAAACCTGTAATACCTATCAGGTTTTCTGGAAGCAGGAGGTAAAGAATCAGGGGCCAAGCTAAATTCCGAGAAGGCATCATCAACAATGTCCAGTACAGGGGGGGAATAGCTAAAGGCCTGTGTTGGGGCAGGAATAAGAAATCCCTAAACATCTTTTTAGAGTCAGAGTAATCCTGTCTTTCCCAGCGAAAATGCTCCCCAAGAGTATGCAAGGTTTCACCAAAAGAGAAATCCTCTGGAGGGGAAGCAGAGGGAATGGAGTCCTCTGCATCAGAATCCTCATAGGTAGATAAGGGTAAATCCTGGTCATCAGAAGAAACAGAAATTTCAGAGTCCTCATCAGAAGAATCATAAGGAAACTCAGTCCTAGGTCTCTTAGAGGAGGAAGGGTGGCTTCCCCTGATTAAAGTAATAAGGTCTTCAGCCATTCTTATCATTTGTTTTTTAGGCATAGAGGTCTGACCATGTGGTCTGGGTGTCAGTTTTTTAGGCATGGATCAAGTTTAAGGCCTTGAAGAAGAAGATGGTGTTGGTTTAATATGCAAGTCAATAGGCCTGAATACACCCTCAGAAGCTGGTGCCTGCACAGCGGCTCCAGACCCATCCAAGGTAGAGACATCCGCAGGTTCCACAGTTGAAGAAGCATCTTGTGGCATCCCGGACTCCGAATGGGTCTCAGTAGAGGGCTGTGAATCTGAAGTAGTGGGTATCAGGGGCTGTGAAAGCGCCTCACTGAGAACCGGCAAACTGGGGACTAGCTTAGAAGCGTCGTCGGCAGCTTTGGGCCTATACGGTCTGTCTCTGCCGTTATCTTTGCATTTTTTCAGAATGTTGGTAGTCGGGTGGCTTACCAAAGCCATTTCTGGATAATTGAACCGAGTACCGAAATATTTAGAAGCGTAAATAAACCGACGATGAATAGTTTGCTGGTTAAATAAGGCACAAAACCGACAGTGAGGTACGTCGTGGTCTGGGCCTAAGCAAGGAATGCAGTACGAATGAAAATCTTTGAGGTATTTGCTTTCCACAAGAAATACAATTATTAACTTTTACTGACATCGGTTTAGAGCAAGAAAAGGTTTCCCCAATGGGGTACTTAGCTTAGTTGAAGACTTCAGTTCTGAAACTCGAAAATGAAAATTTCAGGAGTCGGCCGACCGGCACTTGCGAACTGCTTCTGCTTCAGGCACCGAATGGCAAGAAAGACTGATGTAATGGCATTGGCTGCATGCTTTATATCCCTGACTACCTGACATCATGGAAGATGAGACAGCAACCGATGCAGGACCCAAGACTTTGATAATCAGGCCGACTGAGGGCTACTGCAAGCAGATAACTCAAATGTGATGACTGCAACAGTGAAACACGAAGAACATCTTAAATATGGCAGATGTGGCATAAAGCAAATCAAACAAAGCATGTCTGGCTGCTAGCAGAAGCCTAGGTAGTCCATGGACTTTGATTGCCAGAGTCCTTGTGTTCCTTGTGTCTACTTCTCTCTCTCTCTCTCTCTCTATATATATATATATATATAGAGGAGAAAATATACTAGATCTCATTATCACAAACATGGGGACAAAATGCTCCACACTGGAAGTATATCCCTCATTGGTGAGATCTGATCATAAACTAATCTCACTGGAAATCCACATCCCGCCCCACCCCAAACAAAAAAGACCACAGTGAAGAACTTCTCTAAAGCAAACTTCACACTACTCAAGACTGGTGTGGTATCCTTCAAGGCCCCTGAGCCAGTGGAAACCACAACCCAAGCTGCGGAAGCCCTTACAAATGCCTTCTATGAACACCTCCAGGACTGCATGGATCAGGCAATCCCAAATAAAACCAAGACTCTTTCCACAAAGGGCAAACGTCCAGTCTGGTGGACCCCAGCCATTATCAAACTTTACAATAAGAGGAGAAAGCTATTACATGAT